>NW_026968179.1:0-120052 GCF_028390025.1 Pseudophryne corroboree | reverse complement strand
ACCCCCTGTCCCTGACAAGAGGGTACATATGTACAAGGGAAAGAAGCCTGAGGTAACCTTTGAGGGGGTCACACGAGCTGAACGAGTTATGTGAAAAAGCTTGGGAATCTCCAGATAAAAGACTGCAGATTTCCAAAAGGATTCTTATGGCGTATCCTTTTTCATCAACGGATAGGTTACGATGGAAATCCTCCCGTAGGATGGACAAAGCATTAACACGCACAGCTACAGTTGGAAAATCAAATTTTTTACCTTATGTTCCCTCACAGCATAAGAACGCTCCGCATTATCAAATGCAGTCCTTTCGGTCACAAAGAAACAAGAAAGTGCGAGGTGCGTCCTTTCTTGCCAGAGGTAGGGGCAGAGGAATAAAGCTGCACAACACAGCTAGTTCCCAGGAACAGAAGTCCTCCCCGGCCTCTACAAAATCTACCTCATGACGCTGGGGCTCCACTGGCAGAGTCCGGCCCATGTGATGTCATGCAGCTGCTCTGACCACGCCTCCTGTTTCTCCGTTGCCGACCCCATTTTGAAACCGTGCCCCCGCACCGCTCCATCTCCGACTTGGAAATGGAGTGTTGTTGACCCCCCTCCCCCCCCCCTTCACCGATTCACAGGCAGAGGTGATCGCATTATCTGCGGGGTGCCGCAGAAAATGCAGGCGTATGCTCTTAGCAGTTTTTGCAGTTGGATTGCGATCCAACCTGAATCAGGCCCCATTACCTATCACAATGCACTGCGGGTAGTACAAAATGGGGTTAATATAGGAGAAAAAACCCCAGAGCTGTGCTCCTTAACTGTCCCTGGTGGCTAGTGGAGCGGCTGCCCAGTAATCAGTGTCCACGCCAGTGCGCACACGGCCCGCCCCCATCAGCGGCCTCGTGATCCCGGAGGGCGGTGTGTGTGTGACTGACCTTAGGAAGAAACCGGAGCCTCCGCTGCAGTGACCCAGCAACCGGGGCACGGGAGTATACTGCGCCACTGGGAGTGATGGAGCTGCAGTAAAGAGGTCTATTAGACCTAGCCTGCTGCAGCCCTTGTAGATTCTTATAAAAAAAGTTCTTCTTTTCTTGCCAAAATTAATAGCTAAGAATAGGCTGCCTGAGGCAGCCCCCTGTTAAGTGGCCTGCTACTGAAGGCACCAACTACAAACTGAGCTCCCTGTTCATGGAAGCGAGGTTATAGAGGAGGGGGCGCTGAGCATCTTGGGAACAGTCAAAAGCTTTGAGCCTGTTGGTGCCTCAGATCAAGATCCTACTCTGGTGTACATATACAATGTGAATCCTTGTGGAGTCCAGTGTACCCCACAGAAGAAATGAATGCGTCACACCCATTGGCAGCAACATTAGAATAGCTGCTGATGGGCACAATTGAGAAAGGAAGGAGGGAAAACATTTGAATCCAGCACATATATGTAATTTGAATATGTAATTTGTACCTTCCTACTTTAAAATGTAATGGATGAACCTCACCCTGTGAGAACTATCTTCATGATCAAGAGATCTCATATGCAAGATAAGTATGTGTTGGGATAGGGCTGTGGAGGGCGGCTGCTCGGGCACACCCCTGTCAAGTTAAGGAGATTCAACTGAGGAAGCACAAGGGAACTCTCATCTGGGAACAACAACTGCAGGGAGAACACATTTTCAGACGAATGTGGGAGGGCAGAAGGCTGCCTAATACTGAAGCACCCCCAAACAACAAACCAAATGCAACAACTACTGCAAGCATTCCTGGGGGAAGGCCTGCAGCAGATGGATTTGCATATAGTGATGTCATCCAAGCAGTGGGCATAGTTGGCTGCAACCCTCGTCTGCATATGAAAAGAGAAAAGGGTCACGCAGGGCATGGCGGCCTTTGTGGGGTTGCGCTTGGATGACCCCTAAATCGCTTTATACACCCCCACCCCCCATCAGTGTGGGCTCATGTTGGCCATGCCCCAGCCCCTGAAGCATTCAAGCTGATTTCTTGCAGCAGCTGGACCCAGAAACAGCTCCAGAGTTGCTCTACAAGACAAGTAAAAGGGTGTGAGCCCTGCAGCACCACCTGTAGTTTGCATACACACATATATAGGACAGCATCTCTTATATGCCCCAGGGTCAATAAAATAGTATCCTTATCTAGGGTATCCATCCCCTCAGATAAGGTATCCGTCCATGCCGCTACAGCACTACACACCCAGGCCGACGCAATTGCCGGTCTGAGTAAGGTACCTGAATGTGTATAAATGGACTTCAGGGTAATCTCCTGTTTGCGGTCAGCAGACTCTTTGAGGGTAGCCGTATACTGGGACGGGAGGGCTACCTTCTTGGATAAGCGTGTTAATGCTTTGTCCACCCTAGGGGAGGATTCCCATCGTAACCTATCCATTGATGGGAAAGGATACGCCATAAGAATCCTTTTGGAAATCTGCAGTCTTTTATCTGGAGATTCCCAAGCTTTTTCACATAACTCGTTCAGCTCGTGTGACCCCCTCAAAGGTTACCTCAGGCTTTTTCACCTTGTACATATGTACCCTCTTGTCAGGGACAGGGGGTTCCTCTCTGATGTGCAAAACATCTTTTATTGCCATAATCATATATCGAATGGATTTTGCCAATTTTGGCTGTAACTTTGCATCATCGTAATCGACACTGGAGTCAGAATCCGTGTCTGTATCTGTGTCAACAATCTGGGATAGTGGGCGCTTATGAGACCCTGACAGTCCCTGCAACATAGGATCAGGCATGGGTTGAGACCCTGACTGTCCCAAAGCTTCAGCCTTGTCTAATCTTTTGTGCAATGAGTTTACACTAGCATTTAAAACATTCCACATATCCATCCAATCAGCTGTCGGCGGAGACACCACATTCATTTGCTCCTGCTCCTCTCTAATATAGCCTTCTTCCTCAGACATGTCGACACACGTGTACCAACACACCACACACACAGGGAATGCTTTTTCTGAAGACAGTTTCCCCACAAGGCCCTTTGGAGAGACAGAGAGAGAGTATGCCAGCACACCCCCCAGCGCTATATAACCCAGGAATAAAACAGTAACTTAATGTTTGCCCAGTAGTGCTGCTGTATGTAATTTGCGAATTATGTGCCCCCCCCACCCCTCTTTTCAACTCTCTTGTCTACCGTGGTATAAGCAGGGGAGAGTCCGGGGAGCTTCCTCTCAGCGGTGCTGTGAAGAAAAAATGGCGCTGGTGAGTGCTGAGGGAGAAGCCCCGCACCCTAGGCGGCAGGCTTCTGTCCCGCTTAAACTGTAAAATTGGCGGGGGCTCATACATATATACAGTGCCCCGCTGTATATGTGTTATATTTTTGCCAAAAAGAGGTTTATATTGCTGCCCAGGGTGCCCCCCCCCCCCCCCCCCCCTGCGCCCTGCACCCTTACAGTGACCGGAGTGTGTGAGGTGTATGGGAGCAATGGCGCACAGCTGCAGTGCTGTGCGTTACTTCAGTGAAGATCATGAAGTCTTCTGCCGCCTCTGAAGTCTTCTTTTCTTCTCATACTCACCCGGCTTCTATCTTCCGGCTCTGCAAGGGGGACGGAGGCGCGGCTCTGGGACGGACGGCGAGGGTGAGATCCTGCGTACCAATCCCTCTGGAGCTAATGGTGTCCAGTAGCCTAAGAAGCTGGACCTTGCAACTCAGAGAGTAGGGCTGCTTCTCTCCCCTCAGTCCCTCGATGAGGGAGTCTGTTGCCAGCAGTGCTCCCTGAAAATTAAAAACCTAACAAAATACTTTCTGTCAGAAAGCTCAGGAGAGCTCCTGAAAAGCACCCAGTCTCCACTGGGCACAGTATCAAACTGAGGTCTGGAGGAGGGGCATAGAGGGAGGAGCCAGTGCACACCCAGAACTAAAGTCTTTCTTAAAGTACCCATGTCTCCTGCGGAGCCTATCTATCCCCATGGTCCTTACGGAGTCCCCAGCATCCTCTAGGACGTTAGAGAAAATAGGATTTTAATACCTACCGGTAAATCCTTTTCTCTTAGTCCGTAGAGGATGCTGGGCACCCGTCCCAGTGCGTACTGTGTCTGCAGTTATTAAATGGCCCTTAACTCCAGAACATTTATGTGGAGAAAACTTTCCTGACTTGACCATCTTCCTTGGATGTTTTCCCCCTGTGTGACTGCTCCCCAGCCTCGGAGGGTTGCATCCATGGTCCCTAGGATCCAGTCCTGGATCCCGAACCATCGCCCCTCTAGGAGGTGAGAACTGTGCAGCCACCAATGGAGTAAGATTCTGGTCTTGGAAGACAGGATTATCCTCCGGTGCATGTGTAGGTGGGATCCGGACCACTTGTCCAACAGGTCCCACTGGAACACTCTGGCATGGAACCTGCCAAACTGAATGGCCTCGTAGGCCGCAACCATCTTCCCCAGCAACAGAATGCATTGATGGATTAACACTCTTGCTGGTTTCAGAATTTGTTTGACCAGACTCTGGAACTCCATAGCCTTTCCACTGGAAGAAAGCCTCTTCTGTGTCCAGTATGACTCCCAGAAACAACAACCGCGTCATTGGGACCAACTGCGATTTTGGCAAGTTTAGGAGCCAACCATGTTGTTGAAGAACTGTCAGGGAGAGTAGATGTTTTGCACCAACTGGTCCCTGGATCTCGCCTTTATCAGGAGATCATCCAAGTACGGCATAATTGTGACTCCTTGCTTGCGAAGGAGAACCATCATTTCCACCATCACCCTGGTGAAAATCCTCGGAGCTGTGGACAGACCAAATGGCAACGTCTGAAATTGGTAATGACAATCCTGAATTGCAAACCTCAGGTAGCTTGATGCAGTGGCTAAACGGGAACATGTAATTAGGCATCCTTATGTCTACCAAAACCATGAAATCTCCTTCCTCCGGACTGGAGATCCCTACCCTGAGAGATTCCATCTTGAAATTGAATTTCTTTAGGTAGAAATTGAGGGATTTCAGATTTAAGATTGGTCTGACTGAGCAGTCCGGCTTCGGGAGCACGAAGAGGCTTGAATAAAAACCTTCTCCCTGCTGACTAAGGCCGATTTGAACAATCGGTGAGGGGGAACGTCTTGAAACCCCAGTTTGTACCCTTGTGACACTATTTGTAAAACCCACGAGTCCAGGTCCAAATTAATCCAGAACTGACTGAAGTGTTTTAGACGTGCCCCCACTGGTGTGGGCTCCTGCAAGAGAGCCCCAGCGTCATGCAGTGGATTTGGCAGAAGCAGAGGACGATCTCTGCTCCTGCGATCTTGAAGAGGCTACAGACCTCTTCCCTCTTCTCCTTCCTCTACCTGCAAAGAAAGGGGAATCTTAACTTCTTGCATATCTATTGGGACAAAATGACTGCGTTAGACAATGATGCGTCTTCATCCGTTGAGAGGGAACATAGGGCAAGAAGGTTGACTTACCTGCGGGAGCTGCCGAGATCAAATTAACTAGGCCGTTGCCAAACAAGGCTTCACCTTCATAGGGAAGAGACTCCCTTTCTTCTTGGAGTCAGCATCAGCATTCCCTTGGTGAATCCACAATGCCCTCCTATCCGAGACTGCCATGAAATTGGCCCGTGAACTCAAGAGTCCTATATCCCTTGCAGTCGTAAGTATGCTGCAGTGTCCTTGATATGATCCAACGTAAGGAGTATCCCATCTCTCCAAGATATCTATATCGGAAGACAAGGTATTCGACCAATTCTTGAATACTACTTCTCACCCATGCGCATGTAATGGCAGGTCTAAGTAATGTACCCGTGGTTACATAACTAGAAATAATGTAGCTTCCTGCATACGATCCGCTGGATTTGTGACAGGGCCCCGTGCAGAACAGGGGGTGACTCCCACTTTATTCTGTCCGCAGCAGGAAATGAATAAACAATCGGAAACCTTTTGGGGATTTGAAACCATCTTGTCGAGCTGGCCCAGACTTTCTCAAACAGAGATGGAGGAACGTTACATCAGCTTTCATTATATATCTATATATACATACATATAGACCCCTTTGTCAGGAACAGCAGGGTCCTCAGTGATGTTAATATGTCCTTAATATCCACAATCATGTACTGAATGCTCCTTGCCAATATTGGATCTAATCAGGAAATATTATGGTCGACATAGGAATCAGTATCCGAGTCAGTATCAGTGTGTAGTAACATTTTTGCGGGCCTGAGGGAAAAGAAGCATAGCCATGAACATCACATCTATTCTCTACGTCTGTGTCTGGGACACAGATTTATCCAACCTCACTCTGATATTATTGAAACTTTCACCCAGTCAGTTATTGCTGGTGCCAACAGGGCCACCATCATATGTCTGCATTCCTAATATAGTTTCCTCTTGGGAAAAACATTCAGCCACCGACATGTTGACACACATGTACCAAGTACCCACAGACACATCGGCTTATGGGGGATAGACCTACAGTAAATCTGTCAGAGGGACAGAGAGGATTTTTCAGCTCACAACCCAGCGCCAAAAGTACACAGTCTGGGAAATAATAAACTCTATAGTGATAGACTTGTAACGCTCTATAGATGTGCTGGTGAGGTGAGGAAGAAGCCCCGCCGCTGTAATGGCACGCTTCTGTCCCGCTCAGAAACAAATAATTAATTACGCTGGCGGGGTAAGGACAGTGCCCAGGCACTAATGTCCACTTTTGCCAGCCTTTTGTGAGGAATTTATGCTGCCCAGGGTGCCCCCCCCCACCCACCCACATGCCTGCACCCTGCAGTGCCTGTGTGTGTGTGGAAGCATGGCGCACAGCATTCCGCTCGCTGCGTGGTAACTCAGAATGCCGTCACTGGAGAAGAAGTCTTCTGTTCTTCTGCTACTCGCCTGTCTTCTGACTTCTGGCTCTGTAAGGGGGTGATGGCAGGCTACGGGAGTGGGCATCTAGGCGTACCCAGCGATCAGCACCCTCAGGAGCTAATGGTGTCCTGTCAGCCAGAAGCAGAGCCATTGAACTCACTAGAAGTTGGTCATACTTCTCTCCCCTAAGTTCCACGAAGCAGGGAGACTGTTGCCAGCAGCCTCCCTGAAAATAAGAAAAACTAACATAAGTCTTTTCAGAGAAACTCAGTAGAGCTCCCCTGTAGTGCATCCAGTCTCACTGGGCACAATTCTAAAACTGGAGTCTGGAGGAGGGGCATAGAGGGAGGAGACAGTTCACACCCTTTGAAAGTCTTAAAGTGCCCATGTCTCCTGCGGATCCCGTCTATACCCCATGGTTCTTAATGTGATCCCAGCATCCTCTAGGACGTATGAGAAAACAAATAACGCACACACGAGGAGGAGAGAACAAAGGAAGCTATAAGGAGGGGAGGGGAGGGGAGGGGGGGGGAGGTAAGGTAGTAAAGGGATATTGGATAAACTACAACCTTATACATATTCATTAATGTACCAGTAGTTAGAAGTAGAAGAGCTCTAACAGAAACCACAAAGCCTATCTAAAGCCACACCACACTGGATATGCCCAATCTCATTTGATCTTTGAAGCAAAGCAGTATTGGACTTTGTTACTACCAAGCAGTCTCCCATCCATGTATTATCAGATTCTTTAGGTGTTTTTAAACTACCAACACCCTTTTCTTGGTACTGTACATTTAATTTTTACACATATTCTTTTATGTACCAGAAGTTAGAAGTAGAAGAGCTCTAACAGAAACCACGAGCTCATCTACAGCCACAGCACACTGGATTTGCCCAATCTCTCCTGATCATGGAAGCTAAGCAGTGTTGGTCCTGGTTTTAGTACTTGGATGGGAGACCACCAGGAAATACCAGGAGCTGTGTGTATTTTTACAATACCAACACCGTTCTCTTGATGCATTCCATTTTGAAACATTGGGGCAGATCTATTAAGCCTGGTGAACTGATAAAGTGCAAGGTGATAAAGTACCAGCCAGTCAGCTCCTAACTGTCATTTTTCAAACCCAGCCTGTGACATGGCAATTAGGAGCTGATTGGCTGGTACTTTATCACCATGCAAATTATCATTTCACCAGGTTTAATAAATCGTCCGCTTATTCATTTATGTACGAGTAGTTAGAAGTAGAAGAACTCTAACTGAAACCACTAAGCTCATCTACAGCCACACCACACTGTATATGCCCAATATCACCTGATCTTAGGCCTGGTTTGTTCTTGGATGTGAGACCACCTGGGAATACCAGGTGCTGTAGGTAGTTTTATACTACCAACACCGTTCTCTTGATGCATTCTATTTTGAAACTTATTCATTGATGTAGAAGTTAGAAACAGCAAAAATCATCTACAGCCGCATCACACTGGATATGTCCAATCCAGTGGCGTAACTAGAAATTTTTCTCCCCCAAGCCAAAAAATTCTTCGGCGCCCCCCCCCCCCCCCCCCTTCATGCTCCATAATTGGGAGCAAGAAAGGGATAAATATGCGCTCGCCTAAGGCGCGCGCGTCAAAAAAGGGGCGTAGTTTTGTTGGAGTGGGCGTGGTTTCGCATAAAGGGGCGTGGCATTGCAGGAAAAGACTACCTTATACCCCAGTTTTGCAACCTGCACGCCCATACGTTGGCCACCACAGGAAAGAAAAATAATCCTGATTCATGCCCCTTACATTATTTGTCATTTTTCCTCCTTATAGTAATGCCCAGTATACATTATGCCACATACTGCAATGGCCCTTAGACATTATGCCGCACACAATAATACACGACACAATATGCACACACTGTAATGCCCCCGACACATTATGCCACACACCGTAATGTCTGTGACACATTATGCCACACACCGTAATGCCTGTGACACATTATGACAGGAATCGCAATGCCCGTTATACATTATGCTACACACTGCAATGCCCCTGATACATTATAGCACATACAATGTCTGTGACACATTATGACACACACCGCAATGTCCGTGATACATTATGCCACACACTGCAATGCCCGATACATTATAGCACATACAATGCCTGTGACACATTATGCCACACACTGCAATGACCTTGAGACATTATACCACAATGCCCGTGATATAGTATACCATACACCGTAATGCCTGTGACACATACCGCAATGCCCTGCCCGTTATACCCTATGCCACACATCGCAATGCCCGTTATGTATTATGCCACACTGCAATGACCCTGACATTATACCACATACCACAATGCCCGTGATATAGTATACCACACACCGTAATGCCTGACACATTATGACACACACCGCAATGTCCGTGATACATTATGCCACACACTGCAATGACCCTGAGACATTATACCACATATCACAATGCCCGCGATATAGTATACCATACACCGTAATGCCTGCGACACATTATGACACACACCGCAATGTCCGTGATACATTATGCCACACACCGTAATGCCCATTACACATTAAGTCCTACAGTAAGGCTTCTAATTACTTTTCAATTACCTGCTCGTTGTCAGGGGTTTCATGCACTGGGTGTCATGCTCGTTGCCAGGGGTTTCATGCTCTTGGTTCCATGCACGGTGCCAGGGGTTTTCATGCTCAGGGTGTCATGCTCGTTGCCAGGGGTTTCATGCACTGGGTGTCATGCTCGTTGCCAGGTGTTTCATGCACTGGGTGTCATGCTCGTTGCCAGATGTTTCATGCACTGGGTGTCATGCTCGTTGCTAGGAGGTAGTCCTTGTTGCTAGGGCTGTGCTCCCAGTGCTACATATGTCCCCAGTGCCAGATATTCCCCCACGGTGCCAGGTACTTACATGCCCCAGTGCCAAATATAGTCGTCCCCCCCATGTGCCAGGTACACATATGCCCCCAGTGCCAGATATTCCCCCCCAGTGCCATATATGCCCCCAGTGCCAGATATTCCCCCCAGTGCCATATATGCCCCCCGTGCCATATATGCCCCCAGTGCCAGATACCCCCCCCCCCCCAGTGCCATATATGCCCCAGTGCCAGATATCCCCCCCAGTGACAGATATGCCCCCAGTGCCAGATATTCCCCCCAGTGCCAGAAATGCCCCAGTGCCAGATATTCCTCCCCCCCCCGTGCCATATATGCCCCCAGTGCCAGATATTTACCCCCCCCCCCCCCCGCCGTCGCTTTTTGGAGGGACACGGAGGGCACAGCTCGTCTCTCCTGTGTCCCTCCTGCTGCATCATCTCTGGCGGCCGCGGGTCTAATAGGGGGAAGTGCCGGTTCGTGAGCCAATTAGAGCTCACGGACGGCACTTCCCCCTATTAGACCCGCGGTCGCCGGAGATGATGCAGCAGGAGGGACACAGGGAGGCGCGCTGTGTGCCCTCCGTGTCCCTCCAAAAAGCGGCGGAGGGAAGGAGACTGCAGACTGACATGCGGACGCTCGTCCGCATGTCAGTCTGCTGTAAATCAGTGGTGCCCCCGCAGCCCCTCGCCCCCAAGCCACCGCGAGGACTGCGGGGGCAGTAGTTACGCCACTGGTCTAATCTCATCTGATGATGGAAGCTAAGCAGTGTTGTGCCTGGTTTGTTTTTGGATTTCAAGTCCTGCCTTCTGGTTTGGCCACGGCACCTCGGATATTCACCAAGGTCATGGCCGTGATGACGACCCTTCACCATCAGAGAATCAGGATCCTGCCAAATCTGGACGACTTGCTGATCCTGGTGAACTCCCAAGAGGTTCTCCACAGTTATCTGGAACTGGCGGTCCAATTCCTAAAAGTCCACGGGTGGCTCATCAACTGAAAAAAGTCCTCGCTGGTCCCTGCTCGGAACATTGTGCACCTAGGGGCACTGCTGGACACACACAGCCAACAATTGTTTCTGTCTCCAGAGAAAGTCCTGAAAATTCAGGACAGTATCGTCCTCTCTCGCCCAAGAGTGTTGATACACACGGCGATGCAAGTACTAGACCTCATGGTGTCGGCTTTCGATATGGTAGAGTACGCTCAATTTCATTACCGCCCTCTGCAGAGGTTAATCCTCTCCAAGTGGGACGGCCTGCCTCATCGGATGATGTCTCAAATGATCTCCTTGACTCCGGAGGTTCGTCTGACACTGAGCTGGTGGCTACAGGACCAACAGTTGAGCAGGGGCCATCCCTTCTGGATCTCCAACTGTGTCCTCCTGACAATGGATGCCAGTCTTTTGGGCTGGGCCATGGTGTTGGAGCAACACTTTCTACAGGGTCGGTGGACCAGGGAGGAATCTCTCCTCCTGATATACATTCTGGAATTGCAGGCAGTGTTCAATTAATTGACACTGGCCCTGCCTCTAGTACAGAACAAGCCTGTTCAAGTACAATCTGACAACGCCACCACGGTAGTGTGCACAAATCATCAAGGCGGCACTCGAAACTGCATGGCAAAGCTGGAAGTATCAAAAATCCTCAGTTGGGTAGAAAGTCATCTGACAGCAATATCGGCAGTGTTCATTCCCGGAGTCCTCAACTAGGAAGCGGATTTCCTCAGTCGTCAGGACGTTCACGCTGGAGAGTGGAGAGGCCGCAGCAGAAATGTCTGCACTGGTGTCAGTAGGTGACTGAGGCAGGGATGACTGGGAGATAGTGGGTGACTGAAGCATGTATGAGTGGGAGATAGTGGGTGACTGAGGCCGGGGTGACTGGGAGATAGTGGGTGACAGGGAGATAGTGGGTTACTGAGGGAGGGGTGATAGGAAGGGGTTGGGTAAGTATGGGAAGAAAGTGGGTGACAGGTATAATAAATGACTAAGGCAGGGGTGATAGGGAGATAGTGGATGACTGTGGCAGGGGTGACAGGGACAGTAAGAGACTGAGGCAGGGGTGACAGGGATAGTGGCTGACTGAGGCAGGGGTGACTGGGAGATAGTGGGTGACTGAGGCAGGGTTGACAGGGATAGTGGGTGACTGAAGCAGGGGTGATAGGGTGACAGTGGGTGACTAAAGCAGGGGTGACTGGTATAGTGGGTGACTGAGGCAGGGATCGCAGATATAGTGGTTGACTGAGGCAGCGGTGACTGGGAGATAGTGGGTAACTGAGGCAGGGGTGACAGGGAAAGTGTGTGACTCAGGCAGGGGTGATAGGGAGATAGTGGGCTGCATATCTCTGCCTCACTGCAGCAGCACATTCCTGCTTCAATGACAGCAGCACATCCCTACCTCACTTATAGCAGCACATCCCTGCCTCGCTGACAGCAGCACATCTCTGCCTCGCTGACAGCAGCACATCCCTGCCTCGCTGACAGCAGCACATCCCTGCTTCGCTGACAGCAGCACATCCCTGCTTCGCTGACAGCAGCACATCCCTGCTTCGCTGACAGCAGCACATCCCTGCCTCGCTGACAGCAGCACATCCCTGTCTCGCTGACAGCAGCACAGCACTGCTTCGCTGACAGCAGCACATCACTGCTTCACTACCAGCAGCACATCCCTGCCTCACTGGCAGCAGCACATCCCTGCCTTACTGACAGCTGTATATAGGGCCTAATTCAGACCTGATCCCTGCTGTGCATATTCACACAACAGGAGATCAGGTCTCTGCCCAGTGAGCGCCTCTGCCTGATTGACAGGCAGAGGCGGTCACTGGGCAGGAGGAGTCGGGCCAGCGGCGTTGTGCCGCCATTTTGGGGGCACAGTCAGGACAACGCAGACATGACCGGACCGTATGGGGGCGGGCCGTGACGGCTGCGTGACCCGGACAGCAACGGGCCTTATTTACTAAAATCTCAGATAAATTTTATGGCATTTATGTGCAGTCTAGTTTGCACAGTTGATAGAGTGTTGATCTTGCACTATCAATGTAAGCCTCACATAGGTTTGATACACATGTAAGTTTGTTTTTATTTTACTACATTGTGGTTTGTGGCTCTATACCATGTAATGCATGTCTTTTAACAGTAGTCAAGTCTTCCAATGTGCTTGTTAGTGAAACCCAATAGATAGCTTTATTTTATTTTGTTTCTTCAAATATTGAATGCATATGTCTTATAACTTTTTTTTTTTCAATATACAGGTTGAGTATCTGTATATACATTTTTATTATAAGATTTTCAATGACACAAGTACATCCAAGTTGCAGATTATGGATTGTGAAGGACAAATCAACCATATAAACAATTTAAGCAATTTAAATTGCATGCAGGTAGTAGAATATCAAACTCCTTGGATGAGAGTTGGTCGTAATAAACTAGGATAGAAAAGAATAAAGTAGAAAATAAGATTTTAAACCTACCGGTAAATCTTTTTCTCGTAGTCCGTAGAGGATGCTGGGGACTCCGTAAGGACCATGGGGATAGACGGGCTCCACAGGAGACATGGGCACTTTAAGAAAGACTTTAGTTCTGGGTGTGCACTGGCTCCTCCCTCTATGCCACAGTTAGAGAAACTGTGCCCAGAGGAGACGGACAGTATGAGGAAAGGATTTTGTTAATCCAGGGCAAGATTCATACCAGCCACACCAATCACACCGTATAACTTGTGATAAACTACCCAGTTATCAGTATGAAAAAACAACATAGCATCAGTGCAGGACCGATGCAACTATAACCTAACCCTTATTGAAGCAATAACTATATACAAGTATTGCAGAAGTAGTCCGCACTTGGGACGGGCGCCCAGCATCCTCTACGGACTACGAGAAAAAGATTTACCAGTAGGTTTAAAATCTTATTTTCTCTAACGTCCTAGAGGATGCTGGGGACTCCGTAAGGACCATGGGGATTATACCAATGCTCCAAAACGGGCGGGAGAGTGCGGATGACTCTGCAGCACCGATTGAGCAAACATGAGTTCCTCCTCAGCCAGGTTATCAAACTTATAGTATTTTGCAAAGGTGTGTGAACCCGACCAAGTAGCAGCTTGACACAGCTGTAGTGCCGAGACCCCTCGGGCAGCCGCCCAAGAAGAGCCCACTTTCCTCGTGGAATGGGCCTTGACCGATTTCAGTAACTGCAATCCAGCCATAGAATGCGCTTGCTGAATCGTGTTACAAATACGGCGTGCAATTGCCTGCTTTGAAGCAGGGGCACCAATATTGTTGGTTGCATACAGGACAAACAGCGCTTCAGTTTTCCTGACTCTAGCCGTCCTGGCCACGTAAATTTTCAAAGCCCTAACCACATCAAGTAACTCGGAATCCTCCAAGTCACGCGTAGCCACAGGCACCACAATAGGTTGGTTCATATGAAAAGATGAGACCACTTTTGGTAGGAATTGAGGACGGGTCTGCAATTCCGCTCTATCCACATGAAATACCAAATATGGGCTTTTATGTGACAAAGCCGCTAATTCCGACACTCGCCTAGCCGAAGCCAAGGCTAATAACATGACCACCTTCCATGTGAGATATTTTAACTCCACTGTTTTAAGTGGTTCAAACCAGTGTAATTTTAGAAAACTTAACACCACGTTAAGGTCCCAAGGTGCCACCGGAGGCACAAAAGGAGGCTGAATATGCAGCACTCCTTTTACAAAAGTCTGAACTTCTGGAAGAGAAGACAATTCTTTTTGAAAGAAAATGGATAAGGCCGAAATCTGGACCTTAATAGAGCCTAATTTTAGGCCCAAATTCACTCCAGTTTGTAGGAAGTGAAGGAAACGGCCCAGATGGAATTCTTTCGTAGGAGCATTCCTGGCCTCACACCAAGAAACATAATTTCGCCATATACGGTGTAATGTTTTAACGTTACATCCTTCCTAGCCTTTATCAGCGTAGGGATGACCTCAACCGGAATGCTAGGATCCGGCATTCAACAGCCATGCCGTCAAACGCAGCTGCGGTAAGTCTTGGAACAGACAGGGCCCCTGATGCAACAGGTCCTGTCTTAGAGGGAGAGGCCACAGATCTTCTGTGAGCATTTCCTGCAGATCCGGATACCAGGTCCTCCGTGGCCAATCCGGAACAATGAGGATTGTTCTCACTCCTCTTTGTCTTATTATCCTCAACACCTTGGGTATGAGAGGAAGAGGAGGAAATACATAGACCGACTGGAACACCCACGGTGTCACTAGGGCGTCTACAGCTACTGCCTGAGGGTCTCTTGACCTTGCGCAATACCTCTGTAGCTTTTTGTTGAGCCGGGACGGCATCATGTCTATCTGTGGCAGTTCCCACCGACTTGTAATCTGTGCAAAGACTTCCTGATGAAGTCCCCACTCTCCCGGATGTAGGTCGTGTCTGCTGAGGATGTCTGCTTCCCAGTTGTCCACTCCCGGAATGAACACTGCTGACAGTGCGCTTGCGTGATTCTCCACCCAGCAAAGAATTCTGGTGGCTTGTGCCATCGCCACTCTGCTTCTTGTGCCGCCTTGGCGGTTTACATGAGCCACTGCGGTGACGTTGTCTGACTGGATCAGAACCGGTTGGTCGCAAAGTAAGGTCTCCGCTTGACGTAGGGCATTGTATATGGCCCTTAGTTCCAGGATGTTGATGTGAAGACAAGTCTCTTGACTTGACCAAAGACCTTGGAAATTTCTTCCCTGTGTGACTGCTCCCCAACCTTGGAGGCTTGCGTCTGTGGTCACCAGGATCCAGCCCTGAATGCTGAATCTGCGTCCCTCGAGAAGGTGAGCACTCTGCAGCCACCACAAGAGTGATACCCTGACCCTGGGGGACAGGGTGATCAACCAATGCATCTGTAAATGTGACCCGGACCACTTGTCCAGTAGGTCCCATTGGAAAGTCCTCGCATGGAACCTGCCGAATGGAATGGCCTCGTATGATGCCACCATCTTTCCCAGGACTCGAGTGCAGTGATGCACTGACACAAGTTTTGGTTTCAATAGGTTCATGACAAGAGTCATGAGTTCCTGGGCCTTTTCTATCAGGAGATAAACCCTCTTCTGGTCTGTGTCCAGAATCATGCCCAAGAAAGACAGACGAGTAGTAGGAATCAATTGCGACTTCGGGATATTGAGAATCCAGCCGTGTTGCTGTAACACTTTCAGTGAAAGTGATACGCTGTTCAGCAACTGCTCTCTTGATCTCGCTTTTATGAGATCGCCCAAGTACGGGATAATTGTGACACCTTGCTTGCACAGGAGCACCATCATTTCCGCCATTACCTTGGTGAAAATTCTCAGGGCCATGGAGAGACCAAACAGCAACGTCTGAAATTGGCAATGACAGTCCTGTACCGCAAATCTGAGTTACGCCTGATGAGGTGGATAAATGGGGACATGAAGGTATGCATCCTGTACACAAATGCGGACAACAGGTGTCAAGCCGTGTGTTGCCTTTGTCAAGCTGTAATAAGTAGGGATAAGGACGTTAACCACCTCGGAACATCCTCCCTTATACGTCACCTGCAGCGCATTCATCATAAGTCAGTGACAAGTTCAAAAACTTTGGATGACAGTGGAAGCAGTCCACTAACCACTAAATCCCTTCCTCTTGTAACCAAGCTCCTGCAAACCACACCACCAACTCCCTCAGTGTCAATTTCCTCCTTAGACAGGAGAGCCAATAGTCCTGCAGGCCATGTCACTGGCAAGTCTGACGAGTCCTCTCCTGCCTGGGATTCCTCCGATGCATCCTTGAGTGTAACGCCTACTGCTGCTGGCGCTGCTGTTGTTGCTGCTGGGAGTCGATCTTCATCCCAGAGGGGAAGTCGGAAGACCACTTGTACTTCTTCCAGTAAGCAATTGACTGTCCAACAGTCCTTTGCGAGGAAGATGAAATATCACAGCAGTCATCCTGCTGCAAAGCGGATAACTCAGGTCTGGGTGGTGAGAAACGTGGTTCCGGTATCCATCGTTAATTTAGAGGCAACTAGAGACTTGATTGAGGTACTGTGTCCCCGGTACCAAATACCCTCTAGGTTCCATTTCTCTAGGCAGGCGATACCGAAAATGTACACAGACCTCAGAAAAAGAGTCATCAGTGTCCTAAAAAATGCAGTTGTACCCAATGTCCACTTGTCTGTGGTTAAGTGGAGCAGGGCAGACTCAGGACTATATGACTGTGACAGCCCACTGGGTAGATGTATTGCCTCCCGCAGCAAGAACAGCAGCGGCGGCACCAGTAGCAGCATCTCGCAATTGCCAACTCGTTCCTAGGCAGGCTACGCTTTGTATCACCGCTTTCCATAAGAGGCACACAGCTGACAACCTCTTACGGAAACTGAGGAACATCATCGCAGAATGGCTTACCCCAATTGAACTCTCCTGGGGATTTGTGACATCGGACAACGCCACCAATATTGTGCGTGCATTACATCTGGGCAAATTCCAGCACGTCCCATGTTTTGCACATACATTGAACTTGGTGGTGCAGAATTATTTAAAAAACGACAGGGGCGTGCAAGAGATGCTGTCGGTGGCCCGAAGAATTGCGGGCCACTTTCTGCCTTCAGCCACCGCGTGCCGAAGACTGGAGCACCACCAAACATTCCTGAACCTGCCCTGCCATCATCTGAAGCAAGAGGTGGTAACGAGGTGGAATTCAACCCTCTATATGCTTCAGAGGATGGAGGAGCAGCAAAAGGCCATTCAAGCCTATACATCTGCCCACGATATAGGCAAAGGAGGGGGAATGCACCTGACTCAAGCGCAGTGGAGAATGATTTCAACGTTGTGCAAGGTTCTGCAACCCTTTGAACTTTCCACACGTGAAGTCAGTTCAGACACTGCCAGCCTGAGTCAGGTCATTCCCCTCATCAGGCTTTTGCAGAAGAAGCTGGAGACATTGAAGGAGGAGCTAAAACAGAGCGATTCAACTAGGCATGTGGGACTTGTGGATGGAGCCCTTAATTTGCTTAACCAGGATTCAATCTGTTGAAATCAGAGCACTACATTTTGGCCGCCGTGCTCGATCCTAGATTTAAAACCTACATTGTATCTCTCTTTCCGGCAGACACAAGTCTGCAGAGGTTCATAGACCTGCTGGTGAGAAAATTGTCAAGTCAAGCGGAACGTGACCCGTCAACAGCTCCTCCTTCACATTCTCCCGCAACTGGGGGTGCGAGGAAAAGGCTAAGAATTCCGAGCCCACCCGCTGGCGGTGATGCAGGGCAGTCTGGAGTGAGTGCTGACATCTGGTCCAGACTGAAGGACCTGGCAACGATTACTGACATGTCGTCTACTGTCACTGCATATGATTCTGTCACCTTTGAAAGAATGGTGGAGAAAAAGAGGCAATTTGGAGGCCCTTGCACAAACTGGCTTTATTCTACCTAAGTTGCCCTCCCTCCAGTGTGTACTCCGAAAGAGTGTTTAGTGCGGCCGCTCACCTTGTCAGCAATCGGCGTACAAGGTTACTTCCAGAAAATGTGGAGAAGATGATGATCATCAAAATTAATTATAATCAATTCCTCCGTGGAGACATTCACCAGCAATTGCCTCCAGAAAGTACACAGGGATCTGAGATGGTGGATTCCAGTGGGGACGAATTAATAATCTGTGAGGAGGGGGATGTACACAGTGAAAGGGGTGAGGAATTGGAGGATGATGAGGTGGACATCTTGCCTCTGTAGAGCCAGTTTGTGCAAGGAGAGATTGATTGATTCTTTTTTGGTGGGGGCCCAAACCAACCAGTCATTTCAGTCAGTCGTGTGGCAGACCCTGTCGCTGAAATGATGGGTTCGTCAATGTTTTTCTTTTCAATCTAAGCCCCTGCAGTTTTCTGTAAGCATCTGCTTCGCTATGATGATCAACAAGTCACAAGGGAAAACACTCAGGGCTGGAGGCGTAGATCTTAGGACCAGCTGCTACAAGCATGGCAGAGGTGTCACTATCACTGGTGACACCCAGAGAGGCGGCGAGGGAGATTGTAATGCAGTGCGCGCAGATAAGCAGCGCAATGGTAAAAAGGAGGCATGGTCTCATAGGTAGGGGCGTGGCCTGAATCACCATTTTGTTACTGCGGGTATCCCGGGGGTTGGGGGCTGTACCCGGGGACTAGTGTGTGAGTGGTGCTGGCTCCTGCACAGTGACAGAAACTGGGTGTTGCACGTAATGTCACAGTGAAACACCCATATTCTGTCACTGAAGAAGAGCCGGCACTTTGGTGTCACCCCACTTGGCGGGTGACACTCGGGTGTGTGCCGCAACCCCGTTGTGATGCCACTGACCCATGGGAAGCTTTACGTGGCTTACCCATGTGTTAGTAGCCCCAAGCATCTTTTGTGTTAGTCCCTGAAGAAAAACTTCAAATATTGTTTACAATTTTGTAATCAATGGCCTAATTCAGTAAGGATTGCAAATTCTGCTAAGTAACAGAATTTGCAATCCTTTGGTTCGCATGCTGGGGCCACCCATCACAGGGCATGGCCACCCAGCATGCCGCCTCCCTTCTTGACCACGCTGAAATTGCAGTCTCAGTGCAGTACAGCGTGATCATAAAAAATGGGTTAGCCTCCTGTTGGTGCAGACTGTACGTGTGCGCAGGAAGCCGCCACCATTTTTGTGATCGCAACGGCTGCATGTGATGTCATGCAGCCGCTCTGACCACGCCTCCTGTTTCTCCGTTGAAGCCCTGCCCCCGCACCGCTCCATCTCCGACTTTGAAATGGAGTGTTGCTGACCCCCCCCCCCCCCCCGCACCGATTGACAGTCACAGAAAATGCAGGCGCATGCGTATGCTCTTAGCAATTTTTGCAGTTGGATTGCTTATTGTGATTGCAATCCAACCTGAATCAGGCTCTATTACCTATCACAATGCACTGCAGGTAGTACAAAATGGGGTTAATATAGGAGAAAAACCCCCAGAGCTGTGCTCCTTAACTGTCCCTGGTGGCTAGTGGAGCGGCTGCCCAGTAATCAGTGTCCACGCCAGTGCGCACACGGCCCGCCCCCTACTGCCACGCTGGATCACGGTATAGTGTGGGCACAGAAGCCCCTTACCTCCCTTTCATCAGCGGCCTCGTGATCCCGGAGGGCGGTGTGTGTGTGACTGACCTTAGGAAGAAACCGGAGCCTCCGCTGCAGTGACCCAGCAACCAGGGCACGGGAGTATACTGCGCCGCTGGGAGTGATGGAGCTGCAGTAAAGATGTCTATTAGACCTAGCCTGCTGCAGCCCTTGTACATTCTTATAAAAAAAGTTCTTCTTTTCTTGTCAAAATTAATAGCTAAGTATAGGCTGCCTGAGGCAGCCCCCTGTTAAGTGTCCTGCTACTGAAGGCACCAACTACAAACTGAGCTCCCTGTTCATGGAAGCGAGGTTATAGAGCAGGGGGCGCTGAGCATCTTGGGAACAGTCAAAAAGCTTTGAGCCTGTTGGTGCCTCAGATCAAGATCCTACTCTACACCCCAATGTGAATCCTTGTGGAGTCCAGTGTACCCCACAGAAGAAATGAATGTGTCACACCCATTGGCAGCAACATTAGAATAGCTGCTGATGGGCACAATTGAGAAAGGAAGGGGGGAAAACATTTGAATCCAGCACATATATGTAATTTGAATATGTAATTTGTACCTTCCTACTTTAAAATGTAATGGATGAACCTCACCCTGTGAGAACTATCTTCATGATCAAGAGATCTCATATGCAAGATAAGTATGTGTTGGCAGAGGCGCTCACTGGGCAGAGATGCTGATCGCATCTCTGGCATGTGCCGGTGCACTGCGGCACCAGCACACACACACACACACACTTCAGACCTGATCTCCTGTTGTGTGAATATGCACAGCAGAGATCAGGTCTGAATTAGGCCCTATATACAGCTGTCAGTAAGGCAGGGATCTGCTGCTGCCAGTGAGGCAGGGATGTGCTGCTGTCAGTGAAGCAGTGATCTGCTGCTGCCAGTGAGGCAGGGATCTGCTGCTGCCAGTGAGGCAGGGATGTGCTGCTATAAGTGAGGCAGGTATGTGCTGCTGTCAATGAGGCAGGGATGTGCTGCTGTCAGTGAAGCAGGGATGTGCTGCTGTCAGCGAGGCAGTGATCTGCTGCCCACTATCTCCCTATCACCCCTGCCTGAGTCACACACTTTCCCTGTCACCCCTGCCTCAGTTACCCACTATCTCCCAGTCACCGCTGCCTCAGTTAACCAATATACCTGCGACCCCAGCCTCAGTCACCCACTATACCAGTCACCCCTGCTTTAGTCACCCACTATCTCTGTCACCCCTGCCTCAGTCAACCACTATCTCCATATCACCCCTACCTCAGTCACCCACTATCCCTGTCACCTCTGCCTCAGTCACCCACTGTCACCCTATCACCCCTGCCTCAGTCACCCACTATCCCTGTCACCCCTGCCTCAGTCTCCTACTGTCCCTGTCACCCCTGCCACAGTCATCCACTATATCCCTATCACCCCTGCCTTAGTCACTGACTATCTCCCAGTCACCCCGGCCTCAGTCACCCACTATCTCCCAGTCATACATGCTTCAGTCACCCACTATCTCCCAGTCATCCCTGCCTCAGTCACCTACTGACACCAGTGCAGACATTTCTGCTGCGGCCTCTCCACTCTCCAGCGTGAACGTACTGTTGACTGAGGAAATCCGCTTCCCAGTTGAGGACTCCGGGAATGAACACTGCCGATATTGCTGGCAGATGACGTTCTACCCAACTGAGGATTTTTGATACTTCCAGCTTTGCCATGCAATTTCGAGTGCCGCCTTGATGATTTGTGTACACTACCGTGGTGTCGTTGTCCGATTGTACTTGAACAGGCCTGTTCTGTACTAGAGGCAGGGCCAGTGTCAATGAATTGAACACTGCCCGCAATTCCAGAATGTTTATCGGGAGGAGAGATTCCTCCCTGGTCCACCGATGGTGAAGGGTCGTCATCACGGCCATGACCTTGGTGAATTTCCGAGGTGCCGTGGCCAAACCAGAAGGCAGGACCTGAAATCCAAAAACTAATCAGGCACAACACTGCTTAGCTTCCAACATCAGATGAGATTGGACATATCCAGTGTGATGCGGCTGTAGATGATTTTTGCTGTTTCTAACTTCTACTTCTAACTACTGGTACATCAATGAATAAGTTTCAAAATATAATGCATCAAGAGAACGGTGTTGGTAGTATAAAACTACCTACAGCACCTGGTATTCCCAGGTGGTCTCACATCCAAGAACAAACCAGGCCTAAAATCAGGTGATATTGGGCATATACAGTGTGGTGTGGCTGTAGATGAGCTTAGTGGTTTCTGTTAGAGTTCTTCTACTTCTAACTACTCGTACATAAATGAGTAAGCAGCCGATTTATTAAACCTGGTGAAATGATAATTTGCATGGTGATAAAGTACCAGCCAATCAGCTCCTAATTGCCATGTCACAGGCTGGGTTTGAAAAATGACAGTTAGGAGCTGACTGGCTGGTACTTTATCACCTTGCACTTTATCAGTTCACCAGGCTTAATAGATCTGCCCCAATGTTTCAAAATGGAATGCATCAAGAGAACGGTGTTGGTAGTATAAAACTACCTACAGCACCTGGTATTCCCAGGTGGTCTCACATCCAAGAACAAACCAGGCCTAAAATCAGGTGATATTGGGCATATACAGTGTGGTGTGGCTGTAGATGAGCTTAGTGGTTTCTGTTAGAGTTCTTCTACTTCTAACTACTCGTACATAAATGAGTAAGCAGCCGATTTATTAAACCTGGTGAAATGATAATTTGCATGGTGATAAAGTACCAGCCAATCAGCTCCTAATTGCCATGTCACAGGCTGGGTTTGAAAAATGACAGTTAGGAGCTGACTGGCTGGTACTTTATCACCTTGCACTTTATCAGTTCACCAGGCTTAATAGATCTGCCCCAATGTTTCAAAATGGAATGCATCAAGAGAACGGTGTTAGTATTGTAAAAATACACACAGCTCCTGGTATTTCCTTGTGGTCTCCCATCCAAGGCCCTCATTCCGAGTTGTTCGCTCTGTATTTTTCATCGCATCGCAGTGAAAATCCGCTTAGTACGCATGCGCAATGTTCGCACTGCGACTGCGCCAAGTAACTTTACTATGAAGAAAGTATTTTTACTCACGGCTTTTTCTTCGCTCCGGCGATCGTAATGTGATTGACAGGAAATGGGTGTTACTGGGCGGAAACACGGCGTTTCAGGGGCGTGTGGCTGAAAACGCTACCGTTTCCGGAAAAAACGCAGGAGTGGCCGGGGAAACGGTGGGAGTGCCTGGGCGAACGCTGGGTGTGTTTGTGACGTCAACCAGGAACGACAAGCACTGAACTGATCGCACAGGCAGAGTAAGTCTGGAGCTACTCTGAAACTGCTAAGTAGTTAGTAATCGCAATATTGCGAATACATCGGTCGCAATTTTAAGAAGCTAAGATTCACTCCCAGTAGGCGGCGGCTTAGCGTGTGTAACTCTGCTAAATTCGCCTTGCGACCGATCAACTCGGAATGAGGGCCCAAGTACTAAAAGCAGGACCAACACTGCTCAGCTTCCATGATCAGGAGAGATTGGGCAAATCCAGTGTGCTGTGGCTGTAGATGAGCTGGTGGTTTCTGTTACAGCTCTTCTACTTCTAACTTCTGGTACATAAAAGAATACATGTAAAAATTAAATGTACCAAGAAAATGGTGTTGGTAGTTTAAAAACACCTAAAGAATCTGATACTACCAAGCAGTCTCCCATCCATGTATTAACAAAGTCCAATACTGCTTTGCTTCAAAAATCAAATGAGATTGGGCATATCCAGTGTGGTGTGGCTTTAGATAAGCTTTGTGGTTTCTGTTAGAGCTCTTCTACTTCTAACTACTGGTACATTAATGAATATGTATAAGGTTGTAGTTTATCCAATATGCCTTTACTACCTTACCTTTCAACCCCCCCTCCCTCCCCTCTTCTCCTTATAGCTTCCTTAGTTCTCTCCTCCTCGTGTGTGCGTTATTTGTTTTCTCATACGTCCTAGAGGATGCTGGGGTCACATTAAGAACCATGGGGTATAGACGGGATCCGCAGGAGACATGGGCACTTTAAGACTTTCAAAGGGTGTGAACTGTCTCCTCCCTCTATGCCCCTCCTCCAGACTCCAGTTTTAGTATTGTGCGCAGTGATACTGGATGCACTACAGGGGAGCTCTACTGAGTTTCTCTGAAAAGACTTGTTAGTTTTTTTTATTTTCAGGGAGGCTGCTGGCAACAGTCTCCCTGCTTCGTGGGACTTAGGGGAGAGAAGTATGACCAACTTCTAGTGAGTTCAATGGCTCTGCTTCAGGCTGACAGGACACCATTAGCTCCTGAGGGTGCTGATCGCTGGGTACGCCTAGATGCACACTCCCGCAGCCTGCCGTCACCCCCTTACAGAGCCAGAAGACAGGTGAGTAGCAGAAGAACAGAAGACTTCTTCTTCAGTGACGGCATTCTGAGGTACCGAGCAGCGAGCGGAACGCTGCGCGCCATGCTCCCACACAAACACAGGCACTGCAGGGTGCAGGGCACGGGGGAAGGGCACCCTGGGCAGCATACATTCCTCACAAAAGGCTGGAAAAAGTGGACATTAGTGCCTGGGCACTGTCCTTACCCCGCTAGCGTAATTAATTATTTCTGAGCGGGACAGATACGCGCCATTACAGCGGCGGGGCTTCTTCCTCACCTCACCAGAACATCTTTAGAGCATTACAAGTCTATCACTATAGAGTTTATTATTTCCCAGACGGTGTACTTTTGGCGCTGGATTGTGAGCTGAAAAATCCTCTGTGTCCCTCTGACAGATTTACTGACGGTCTGTCCCCCATAAGCCGGTGTGTCTGTGGGTACTTGGTATATGTGTGTCAACATGTCGGTGGCTGAATGTTTTTCCCAAGAGGAAACTATGGCCCTCATTCCGAGTCGTTCGCTCGGTATTTTTCATCGCATCGCAGTGAAATTCCGCTTAGTGCGCATGCGCAATATTCACACTGCGACTGCGCCAAGTATCTTTGCTATGAAGATAGTATTTTTACTCACGGCTTTTTCATCGCTCCGGCGATCGTAATGTGATTGACAGGAAATGGGTGTTACTGGGCGGAAACATGGCGTTTTATGGGCGTGTGGCTGAAAACGCTACCGTTTCCGGAAAAAACGCAGGAGTGGCCGGAGAAACGGGGGAGTGGTTGGGCGAACGCTGGGTGTGTTTGTGATGTCAAACCAGGAACGACAAGCACTGAACTGATCGCACAGGCAGAGTAAGTGTGGAGCTACTCTAAAACTGCTAAGTAGTTTGTGATCGCAATATTGCGAATACATCGGTCGCAATTTTAAGATGCTAAGATACACTCCCAGTAGGCGGCGGCTTAGCGTGTGTAACTCTGCTAAATTCGCCTTGCGACCGATCAACTCGGAATGAGGGCCTATATTAGGAATGCAGACATATGATGGTGGCCCTGTTGGCACCACCAATAACTGACTGGGTAAATGTTTCAGTAATATCAGAGTAAGGTTGGATAAATCTGTGTCCCAGACACAGACGTAGAGAATAGATGTGATATTCATGGCTATGTTTCTTTTCCCTCAGGCCCCGCTGGGTCGCAAAAATGTTATTTTGTCCAGTTACTACACACTGATACTGACACGGATACTGATACTTATGTCGACCATAATGTTTCCTGATTAGATCCAATATTGGCAAGGAGCATTCAGTACATGATTGTGGATATTAAGGACATATTAAAATCACTGAAGACCCTGCTGTTCCTGACAAAGGGGTCTATATGTATGTATATATAGATATATAATGAAAGCTGATGTAACGTTCCTCCATCTCTGTTTGAGAAAGTCTGGGCCAGCTCGACAAGATGGTTTCAAATCCCCAAAAGGATTCTGGTTGTTTATTCATTTCCCGCCGCGGACAGAATAAAGTGGGAGTCACCCCCTGTTCTGCACGGGGCCCTGTCACAAATCCAGCGGATCGTATGCAGGAAGCTACATTATTTCTAGTTATGTAACCACGGGTACATTACTTAGACCTGCCATTACATGTGCATGGGTGAGTAGTAGTATTCAAGAATTGGTCGAATACCTTGTCATCCGATATAGATACCCTGGAGAGATGGGATACTCCTTACATTGTATCATATCAAGGACACTGCAGCATACTTACGTGAGACTGCAAGGGATATAGGACTCTTGAGTTCACGGGCCAATTTCATGGCAGTGTCGGATAGGAGGGCATTGTGGATTCACCAAGAGAATGCTGATGCTGACTCCAAGAAGAAAGGGAGTCTCTTCCCTATGAAGGTGAAGCCTTGTTTGGTGACTGCCTAGTTAATTTGATCTCGGCAGCTCCCGCAGGTAAGTCAACCTTCTTGCCCTATGTTCCGTCCCAACGGATGAAGACGCATCATTATCTGATGCAGTCATTTCGGCCCAATAGATATGCAAGAAGTTAAGATTCCCCTTTCTTTGCAGGTAGAGGAAGGAGAAGAGAGAAGAGGTCTGCATCCTCTTCAAGATCGCAGGAGCAGAGATCATCCTCTGCTTCTGCCAAATCCACTGCATGACGCTGGGGCTCTCTTGCAGGAGCCCGCACCAGTGGGGGCACGTCTAAAACTCTTCAGTCAGTTCTGGATTCATTCGGACATGGACTCGTGTGTTTTACAAATAGTGTCCCAAGGGTACAAACTGGGGTTTCAAGATGTTCCCCCTCACCGATTGTTCAAACATTAAGTTACTGTGCTATTCCTGGGTTATATAGCGCTGGGGTATGTGCTGGCATACTCTCTCTCTGTCTCTCCAAAGGGCCTTGTGGGGGAAATGTCTTCAGTAAAAGTATTCCCTGTGTGTGTGGTGTGTCGGTACGCGTGTGTCGACATGTCTGAGGAAGAAGGCTATATTAGAGAGGAGCGGGAGCAAATGAACGTGGTGTCTCCGCCGATACCTGATTGGATGGATATGTGGAATGTTTTAAATGCTAGTGTAAACTCATTGCACAAAAGATTAGACAAGGCAGAAGCTTTGGGACAGTCAGGGTCTCAACCAATGCCTAATCCTATGTCGCAGGGACTGTCAGGGTCTCATAAGCGCCCACTATCCAGATTGTTGACACAGATACCGACACGGATTCTGACTCCAGTGGCGATTACGATGATGCAAAGTTACAGCCAAAATTGGCAAAATACATTTGATATATGATTATGGCAATAAAAGATGTTTTGCACATCACAGAGGAGCCCCCTATCCCTGACAAGAGGGTACATATGTACAAGGGAAAGAAGCCTGAGGTAACCTTTCCCCCCTCACACGAGCTGAACGAGTTATGTGAAAAAGCTTGGGAATCTCCTGCAGATTTCCAAAAGGATTCCCCTTTCCCATCAACGGATAGGTTACGATGGGAATCCTCCCCTTGGGTGGACAAAGCATTAACACGCTTATCCAAGAAGGTAGCCCTCCCGTCCCAGGATACAGCTACCCTCAAAGAGTCTGCTGACCGCAAACAGGAGATTACCCTGAAGTCCATTTATACACATTCAGGTACCTTACTCAGACCGGCAATTGCGTCGGCCTGGGTGTGTAGTTCTGTAGCGGCATGGACGGATACCCTAGATAAGGCTACTATTTTATTGCCCCTGGGGCATATAAGAGATGCTGTCCTATATATGTGTGTATGCAAACTACAGGTGGTGCTGCAGGGCTCACACCCTTTTACTTGTCTTGTAGAGCAACTCTGGAGCTGTTAGTGGGTCCAGCTGCTGCAAGAAATCAGCTTGAATGCTTCAGGGGCTTGGGCATGGCCAACATGAGCCCCACACTGATGGGGGTGTATAAAGCGATCTAGGGGTCATCCAAGCGCAACCCCACAAAGGCCGCCATGCCCTGCGTGACCATTTTCTCTTTTCATATGCAGACGAGGGTTGCAGCCAACTATGCCCATTGCTTGGATGACATCACCGTATGCAAATCCGTCTGCTGCAGACCTTTCCCCAGGAATGCTTGTACTAGTTGTTGCATATGGTTTGATGTTTGAGGGTGCTTCAGTATTAGGCAGCCTTCCGCCCTCTCATGTTCATCTGAAAATATGTGGTCTCCCTGCAGTTCCCTTGTGCTTCCTCAGTTGAATCTCCTTAACTTGACGGGTGTGTGCCCGAGCAGCCGCCCTCCACAGCCCTATCCCAGCACATGCTTTTCTTGCGTATGAGATCTCTTGATCATGAAGATAGTTCTCACAGGGTGAGGTTCATCCATTACATTTTAAAGTAGGAAGGTACAAATTACATATTCAAATTACATATATGTGCTGGATTCAAATGTTTTCCCCCCTTCCTTTCTCAATTGTGCCCATCAGCAGCTATTCTAATGTTGCTGCCAATGGGTGTGACACATTCATTTCTTCTGTGGGGTACACTGGACTCCACAAGGATTCACATTGGGGTGTAGAGTAGGATCTTGATCTGAGGCACCAACAGGCTCAAAGCTTTTGACTGTTCCCAAGATGCTCAGCGCCCCCTCCTCTATAACCTCGCTTCCATGAACAGGGAGCTCAGTTTGTAGTTGGTGCCTTCAGTAGCAGGCCACTTAAGAGGGGGCTGCCTCAGGCAGCCTATTCTTAGCTATTAATTTTGACAAGAAAAGAAGAACTTTTTTTTATAAGAATCTACAAGGGCTGCAGCAGGCTAGGTCTAATAGACATCTTTACTGCAGCTCCATCACTCCCAGCGGCGCAGTATACTCCCGCGCCCTGGTTGCTGGGTCACTGCAGCGGAGGCTCCGGTTTCTTCCTAAGGTCAGTCACACACACACCGCCCTCCGGGATCACGAGGCCGCTGATGAAAGGGAGGTAAGGGACTTCTGTGCCCACACTATACCGTGATCCAGCGTGGCTGTAGGGGGCGGGCCATGTGCGCACTGGCGTGGACACTGATTACTGGGCAGCTGCTCCACTAGCCACCAGGGACAGTTAAGGAGCACAGCTCTGGGGGGTTTTCTCTTATATTAACCCCATTTTGTACTACCCGCAGTGCATTGTGATAGGTAATAGAGCCTGATTCAGGTTGGATTGCAATCGCAATAAGCAGTCCAACTGCAAAAATTGCTAAGAGCATACGCATGCGCCTGCATTTTCTGCGGCACCCCGCAGTTAATGCGATCGCCTCTGACTGTCAATCGGTGCTGGGGGGGGGGGGGGGGTCAGCAACACTCCATTTCCAAGTCAGAGATGGAGCGGTGCGTGGGCAGGGCTTCAAAATGGGGTCGGCAACGGAGAAACAGGAGGCGTGGTCAGAGCGGTTGCATGACATCACATGCAGCAGCTGCGATCACAAAAATGGTGGCGGCTTCCTGCGCACACATACAGTCTGCACCAACAGGAGGCTAACCCATTTTTTATGATCACGCTGAACTGCACTGCGACTGCAATTTCAGCGTGGTCAAGAAGGGAGGCGGCATGCTGGGTGGCCCCAGCATGCGAACCAAAGGATTGCAAATTCTGTTACTTAGCAGAATTTGCAATCCTTACTGAATTAGGCCCATTGATTACAAAATTTATTTGTAAATATTTGAAGTTTTTCTTCAGGGACTAACACAAAAGATGCTTGGGGCTACTAACACATGGGTAAGCCACGTAAAGCTTCCCATGGGTCAGTGGCATCACAACGGGGTTGCGGCCCACACCCGAGTGTCACCCGCCAAGGGGGGTGACACCAAAGTGCCGGCTCCTCTTCAGTGACAGAATATGGGTGTTTCACTGTGACATTACGTGCAACACCCAGTTTCTGTCACTGTGCAGGAGCCAGCACCACTCACACACTAGTCCCCGGGTGCAGCACTCAACCCCCGGGATACCCGGAGCAACAAAATGGAGATTCAGGCCAACAGGCCACACCCCTACCTATGAGACCATGCCTCCATTTTACCATTGCGCTGCTTATCTGCGCGCACTGCATTACAATCTCCCTCGCTGCCTCTCTGGGTGTCACCAATGATAGTGACACCTTTGCCATGCTTGTAGCAGCTGGTCCTAAGATCTACGCCTCCAGCCCTGAGTATTTGCCCTTGTGACTTGTTGATCATCATAGCGAAGCAGATTCTTACAGAAAACTGCAGGGGCTTAGATTGAAAAGAAAAACATTGACGAACCCATCATTTCAGCAACAGGGTCTGCCACACGGCTGACTGAAATGACTGGTTGGTTTGGACCCCCACCAAAAAAGAAGCAATCAATCTCTCCTTGCACAAACTGGCTCTACAGAGGCAAGATGTCCACCTCATCATCCTCCGATTCCTCACCCCTTTCACTGTGTACATCGCCCTCCTCACAGATTATTAATTCGTCCCCACTGGAATCCACCATCTCAGATCCCTGTGTACTTTCTGGAGGCAATTGCTGGTGAATGTCTCCACGGAGGAATTGATTATAATTCATTTTGATGATCATCATCTTCTCCACATTTTCTGGAAGTAACCTCGTACGCCGATTGCTGACAAGGTGAGCGGCTGCACTAAACACTCTTTTGGAGTACACACTGGAGGGAGGGCAACTTAGGTAGAATAAAGCCAGTTTGTGCAAGGGCCTCCAAATTGCCTCTTTTTCCTGCCAGTATACATACGGACTGTCTGACGTGCCTACCTGGATGCGGTCACTCATATAATCCTCCACCATTCTTTCAAAGGTGACAGAATCATATGCAGTGACAGTAGACGACATGTCAGTAATCGTTGCCAGGTCCTTCAGTCCGGACCAGATGTCAGCACTCACTCCAGACTGCCCTGCATCACCGCCAGCGGGTGGGCTCGGAATTCTTAGCCTTTTCCTCGCACCCCCAGTTGCGGGAGAATGTGAAGGAGGAGCTGTTGACGGGTCACGTTCCGCTTGACTTGACAATTTTCTCACCAGCAGGTCTTTGAACCTCTGCAGACTTGTGTCTGCAGGAAAGAGAGATACAATGTAGGTTTTAAATCTAGGATCGAGCACAGTGGCCAAAATTTATTGCTCTGATTTCAACAGATTGAATCCTGGTTAAGCGAATTAAGGGCTCCATCCACAAGTCCCACATGCCTAGCGGAATCGCTCTGTTTTAGCTCCTCCTTCAATGTCTCCAGCTTCTTCTGCAAAAGCCTGATGAGGGGAATAACCTGACTCAGGCTGGCAGTGTCTGAACTGACTTCACGTGTGGCAAGTTCAAAGGATTGCAGAACCTTGCACAACGTTGAAATCATTCTCCACTGCGCTTGAGTCAGGTGCATTCCCCCTCCTTTGCCTATATCGTGGGTAGATGTATAGGCTTGAATGGCATTTTGCTGCTCCTCCATCCTCTGAAGCATATAGAGGGTTGAATTCCACCTCGTTACCACCTCTTGCTTCAGAGGATGGCAGGGCAGGTTCAGGAATGTTTGGTGGTGCTCCAGTCTTCGGCACGCGGTGGCTGAATGCAGAAAGTGGCCCGCAATTCTTCGGGCCACCGACAGCATCTCTTGCATGCCCCTGTCGTTTTTTAAATAATTCTGCACCACCAAATTCAATGTATGTGCAAAACATGGGACGTGCTGGAATTTGCCCAGATGTAATGCACGCACAATATTGGTGGCGTTGTCCGATGTCACAAATCCCCAGGATAGTCAAATTGGGGTAAGCCATTCTGCGATGATGTTCCTCAGTTTCCGTAAGAGGTTGTCAGCTGTGTGCCTCTTATGGAAAGCGGTGATACAAAGCGTAGCCTGCCTAGGAACGAGTTGGCATTTGCGAGATGCTGCTACTGGTGCCGCCGCTGCTGTTCTTGCTGCGGGAGGCAATACATCTACCCAGTGGGCTGTCACAGTCATATAGTCCTGAGTCTGCCCTGCTCCACTTAACCACGGACATGTGGACTAGTGGACATTGGGTACAACTGCATTTTTTAGGACACTGGTGACTCTTTTTCTGAGGTCTGTGTACATTTTCGGTATCGCCTGCCTAGAGAAATGGAACCTAGATGGCATTTGGTACCGTTGACACAGTACCTCAATCAAGTCTCTAGTTGCCTCTGAATTAACGATGGATACCGGAACCACGTTTCTCACCACCCAGGCTGACAAGACCTGAGTTATCCGCTTTGCAGCAGGATGACTGCTGTGATATTTCATCTTCCTCGCAAAGGACTGTTGGACAGTCAATTGCCTACTGGAAGTAGTACAAGTGGTCTTCCGACTTCCCCTCTGGGATGACGATCGACTCCCAGCAGCAACAACAGCAGCGCCAGCAGCAGTAGGCGTTACACTCAAGGATGCATCGGAGGAATCCCAGGCAGGAGAGGACTCGTCAGACTTGCCAGTGACATGGCCTGCAGGACTATTGGCTCTCCTGTCTAAGGAGGAAATTGACACTGAGGGAGTTGGTGGTGTGGTTTGCAGGAGCTTGGTTACAAGAGGAAGGGATTTAGTGGTCAGTGGACTGCTTCCGCTGTCATCCAAAGTTTTTGAACTTGTCACTGACTTATGATTAATGCGCTGCAGGTGACGTATAAGGGAGGATGTTCTGAGGTGGTTAACGTCCTTACCCCTACTTATTACAGCTTGACAAAGGCAACACACGGCTTGACACCTGTTGTCCGCATTTGTGTACAGGATGCATACCTTCATGTCCAAATTTATCCATCTCATCAGTCGTACCTCAGATTTGCGGTACAGGACTGTCATTGCCAATTTCAGACGTTGCTGTTTGGTCTCTGCACGGCCCAGAGAATTTTCACCAAGGTAATGGTGGAAATTATGGTTCTCCTGCGCAAGCAATGTGTCATAATTATCCCGTACTTGAGCGATCTCATAAAAGCGAGATCAAGAGAGCAGTTGCTGAACAGCGTATCACTTTCACTGAAAGTGTTACAGCAACACGGCTGGATTTTCAATATCCCAAAGTCGCAGTTGGTTCCTACGACTCGTCTGTCTTTCTTGGGCATGATTCTGGACACAGACCAAAGAGGGTTTATCTCCCGATAGAAAAGGCCCAGGAACTCATGACTCTTGTCAGGAACCTATTGAAACCAAAACTTGTGTCAGTGCATCACTGCACTCGAGTCCTGGGAAAGATGGTGGCATCATACAAAGCCATTCCATTCGGCAGGTTCCATGCGAGGACTTTCCAATGGGACCTACTGGACAAGTGGTCTGGGTCACATTTACAGATGCATTGGTTGATCACCCTGTCCCCCAGGGTCAGGGTATCACTCCTGTGGTGGCTGCAGAGTGCTCACCTTCTCGAGTGACGCAGATTCGGCATTCAGGACTGGATCCTGGTGACCACAGATGCAAGCCTCCAAGGTTGGGGAGCAGTCACACAGGGAAGAAATTTCCAAGGTCTTTGGTCAAGTCAAGAGACTTGTCTTCACATCAACATCCTGAAACTAGGGGCCATATACAATGCCCTACGTCAAGCGGAGACCTTACTTTGCGACCAACCGGTTCTGATCCAGTCAGTCAACGTCACCGCAGTGGCTCATGTAAACCGCCAAGGCGGCACAAGGAGCAGAGTGGTGATGGCACAAGCTACCTTTGCATTTTTCTCCCAAACGAAGGACACTAGAATGAAAATTTTAAAGCCTCCTGTTAGTGCTTCATCTACACGGTATAGCCCTGAATTTTCCAATGCGTAGCTCTTTGCAAAAGAGAGATATTGGCAAGGAAAAGCTGTCTTGTACCTTTGCATTTTTCTCCCAAACGAAGGACACTAGAAAGAAAATTTTAAAGCCTCCTGTTAGGCCATCATCTACACGGCATAGCCCTGAATTTTCCAATGCGCAGCTCTTTGCAAAAGAGAGATATTGGCAAGGAAAAGCTGTCTTGTACCTTTGCATTTTTCTCCCAAACGAAGGACACTAGAAAGAAAATTTTAAAGCCTCCTGTTAGGCCATCATCTACACGGCATAGCCCTGAATTTTCCAATGTGCAGCTCTTTACAAAAGAGAGATATTGGCAAGGAAAAGCTGTCTTGTACCTTTGCATTTTTCTCCCAAACGAAGGAAACTAGAATGAAAATTTTAAAGCCTCCTGTTAGTGCTTCATCTACACGGTATAGCCCTGAATTTTCCAATGCGTAGCTCTTTGCAAAAGAGAGATATTGGCAAGGAAAAGCTGTCTTTCAACTCTTCCACAACTGAAAAACAGATAGTGTTCCCAAGCCTTCCATCCTGTAATATCTTTAGTCTCTCGTCAATGAAGAAAACAATCCCTCCAGCAGACTCTTCAACCACGATACAAGATCACAGCCAAAAGGGCGAGAAGCAACTACACTTGCGTTTAACCAAAATGGCTAAAACTTAGTAGAGGAAAGTGCAGTGCACCAAAACATAAGCTGACACAATCATGGAGAATGCGCCAGCATATATGCTCTTCTATCTATATTTTGCAAACCTGCTCTTGTCCCCTCAAGCTGCTCCATGTAGATTTGACGCCTGGCAAGGTGCATAACCCACTGACAAGCAGGCACACTCCTGCATGAGTTTTCACTCTCACTAGCAGGATGATACACATTCATTTGCATGTGCTCCACCTCTGACACACCGCCCACCCAACCACCCAGTCACCAGAGCCACCCACAAGCCAACTGGCTCCGTGATTTAATTTGCACAGTGCAGTCATCCAGACAGCATGTCCTTCTCAATGGAATAATCTCTGGTTCCATGGAATCTTCCGCATTGGAATGCTGCGGAACAAAAAGGATTTAAACATTCAGCTTGCTAGCATTCAATGTACCTGCGGCTTGGCTCTAGCACATGGGTCTTCATCCTGTGGCCCTCTCTCTGCTGTGAAACTACACATCCCAGCATGCCCTGCCACAGTTTTGCTATTAAGGTATGCTAAAACTGAGGCAGGGCATGCTGGTATATGTAGTTCCACAGCAGCTGGAGGGTCGCAGGTTGAAGACCCATATTCTAGCATGCCTGTTCTATGATGCATGTTCCGTGATGTCACAATCAGCTTGGAATGGGGTGTCTAGCATGCATTTGCTGACAGCCACTTGAGGGAGACACACATCAGGAGATGCAGCATATCGGAGGTCTTCGATGCCTTTCCAGCAAATGCACACCACCAGCTGCTGGTCTGGACACAAAACAATACCCACAATTGAAGGCTCAAAATGCCCAACTACAGGATTAATGTAAGTAGTGAATTTAGGAATGAATTTAGAAGTAGGAAATTAAGTTAGTTCACAAGTACATTCAAATTCCGATCTAAAGTCTAGGTAGGCCTCACGTCCTGGCAGCCCCCAGCATTTAAAAATGCCTTGATTAGAGGTAGGGAATTAAATGTAGATAAGAAGTAGACACAAAATAACACTCCACAGAGCAATTATCAGGTGTCTTTATCAATTGTTGCATTTAAAAAATCAAGCAATTAGGGAACACAATGTTGCGACAATGTAACCCTATTTGCAAAATAGTACTAAATAAGTTTGTCGATGTAAGACATTTGCAAAGGCGCAAACAAAACACGCTGGAAAATGCAACTGAATCTGTTTTTGGAGGTTAGAATAGATGCAGGATCAAGTAGCTCAATGGGTAGGGTGTTTGATTAGAATTCAACAGGTTATAGATTTGAATCCTGGGTATGATAGTTTGAGGTGTTATTTAATAAAGTATGTTTATATATTAGTCACACATGGCTTACTTTTACAAATGGCATGTCACCAGTTAGTGCTGACTGCTGATATGCCATTTGCACAAACACGCCATGTGTGACTGTATATGCATTTAAGGAGGGCACCCCGGCAATACCACAAACCATTGAGTGTCAAGTATACTAGATATATCTTCATATCTCATGTGCTTTCTCTGAGACCAATCTTGTTATGCCCCTTCCCCACAAGGCATGCGCCTTTTGTCCATATTGCAAAAATGGGGAGGGGAGGGGGGGGGCATATAATTCTCTGTCACAGGGCACCAAAAAGTCTAGTTATGGCTCTGGTATGCATTATGTAATCTGGCAGACCATATCTCCAACACTGGCTGGTTGGAATAGAAATCCGGTTATCTATGTGAGCAAATGACCATCAACGATTTACTCTCAAACACTAGAAAATGGACAAACATGGTCCCCTAAACAGGCATTTGTAGGTGAAATGGATGGTTTATGAAATGTCCAAGTAAGGTAGTTCTGTGCTATGTAATCAGATGCAACAATCAGGAGGTGAGTGATCTGAGGAGTAAGTGACTCACATTTGTTATTAGTTCTTCAGTTTTCTTTGTTTTGTTAGATTGGTGTGCTTCTGTTTTCCTTCTTTTTCACTTCGATTGAACGCTGATTGAACACTGCTGTTATGTGTCAATTTTATCACGCTTTGATAAAAATGCACGCTTAGATCAATAAATGCACAGCCAAATGGCTTTGCACAGCCTACACCATTGGACTTAAGTAGAAGACTATTACAAGTGAAACCAATAATTGAAATCTGTAACCACACCCCACCCCCTCAAATGCCAGGCAATAAATTACCTTAAAAACAACAACCAGGCATTCCACAAAGATTAAACTGGGTCTATATCATTCAAAACTTTAAAAAAGTACTTCAAAATCACATACTATGCAATAATGTTTCAATTTGCATAACCCAGCAGAATTAGCTTTGCATATATAGATATAGTGCAGCAGAATATATTGGTGGTTGTAGTCAATTGTAATTAACTGTAGGTGACAAGAAGAGAAGAAACGTCAATTCACAATCGATATCAGCTGAAGATAAATTAACGCTGATTGAACGCTGCTGTTATGTGTCAATTTTATCACGCTTTGATAAAAATGCACGCTTGGATCAATAAATGCACAGCCAAACGGCTTTGCACAGCCTACACCATTGGACTTAAGTAGAAGACTATTACAAGTAAAACCAATAATTGAAATCTGTAACCAAACCCCCCCCCACCTCAAATGCCAGGCAATAAATTACCTTAAAAACAACAACCAGGCATTCCACAAAGATTAAACTGGGTCTTTATCATTCAAAACTTTAAAAAAGTACTTAAAAATCACATACTATGCAATAATGTTTCAATTTGCATTACCCAGCAGAATTAGCTTTGCATATATAGATATAGTGCAGCAGAATATATTGGTGGTTGTAGTCAATTGTAATTACTCAGCAGAATTAGCTTTGCATATATAGATATAGTGCAGCAGAATATATTGGTGGTTGTAGTCAATTGTAATTACCCAGCAGAATTAGCTTTGCAAATATAGATATAGTGCAGCAGAATATATTGGTGGTTGTAGTCAATTGTAATTACCCAGCAGAATTAGCTTTGCATATATATAGTGCAGCAGAATATATTGGTGGTTGTAGTAAATTGTAATTACCCAGCAGCAGCTCTACTGCACTCAACATCACCAGTGCTCACAATATATATAATGCTATATACTATGCCATAGTGGTGCTTACTATATAACACCTCCTACTGCGTTCCCCCTGGCAATGAGCATGACACCCAGAGAGTGAAACCCCTGGCAATGAGCATGACACCCAGCACGTGAAACTCTTGGCGTTGAGCAGTTTTTGTAAAAGTAATTAGAAGCTTTACTGTAGGGCATAGTGTATCACAGATATTGTGGTGTGTGACATAATATGTTCCAAAGGGCATTAATGTGTGGGGCTTAACATGGTGGAAATTACTGTACTTTTTTCCCTGTGGTGGCCGAGGTCTGTTGGTGCAGGGTCAAGAACTAGGGTGTAAGGTAGTCTTTGCCTGCAAGGCTACGCTCATTTTATGGAGACCATACCCATACATTTAAGTGTGGCATATACCTGCGCTTGCTCGCGGGGTGAGAACATCTCCCTAATTGAATTCAGCGATATGAATAGAGGTTGTGCAGCAGCCACAGAAAGGGTTAATCTCTGCAGCTTGTCACTAAATTACATTGTTGCAATTTTAGCTGGGAGCTGCAATAATTACTCTAATACATAACACAGCCAACACTTCTATATTCACACAATATACTGCATGGTGAATATAGAAGTGGTGCTTGCTAAACAGCACCTCCTACTGCATTCCTCATCACCGCTGGTCACACTCATATCAGGCCCATAATGCTGTCTACTATGCCATAGTGGTGCTTACTATATAACACCAGGTGCTGTGCAGTGGTCAAAACACACTAACTGGTCCCATGCTGTTGTTGAACTAAAGGCCTATACACACGATGAGATTCGGTCTATGCTAATAGGTTTAAAAAGGTTACATAAAAGCTACTTTATGTATTTATTCATTAAAATTTTTAAGTTGTATTTTACAACCATACAATGATATGATATATAATGTATCGTATAATCATTACATAATGTTGATGGCATTGAATTGTCTCTGCCTTGACTAGTGGCAGCAGCTTCAGCACTAGGTGGAAGTGGATCTTGATCTTTCCCTATTTTACCCTCCACCTTTTTGTTCTCCATTTTTTAATGTGTGGAATTATATGCCAGTAATATATCTGGAATTAGACGGTGGTAATGTCTGGAATTAGATACCACTAGATAGATACCAGATATCACTGTGACTGGAATGATGACATATGCACAGTGACAGGACACTACCACAGCACCCTACAGCAGCCATATGCGGCACAAGACACTGGAGTATTAGTAATGTACTGTAGTATACTGAGCACCACAAGACAATGAGCAGTGATACGGAGCACTGATGAGATTACTAGAACTGACACTGAGCAGCCAGATGCAGCACTGGACTATTAGTAATGTTCTGTAGTATACTGAGCACCACAATGCAGCACAAGACAATGAGCAGTGATACTGAGCACTGATGAGGATACTAGAACTGACACTGAGCAGCAAGATGCAGCACTGGACTATTAGTAATGTACTCTAGTATACTGAGCACCACATTGCAGCACAAGACAATGAGCAGTGATACTGAGCACTGATGAGGATACTACTGAGAACTGACACTGAGCAGGAGAGACACACTACAATTTCATCTTGCGCCTCTTTTTTTATTTATCTTTGCATCATGTGCTGTTTGGGGCTATTTTTTTAAGTGCCATCCTGTCTGACACTGCAGTGCCACTCCTAGATGGGCCAGGTGTTTGTGCTGCCCACTTGGGTCGCTTAGCTTAGTCATCCAGGGACCTTGGTGCAAATTTTAGGACTAAAAATAATATTGGGAGGTGTGAGGTGTTCAGAATAGACTGGAAAGGAGTAGAAATTATGGTTATTGAGCTTAATACTATAGGATCAAAATTACCCCCAAATTCTATGATTTTAGCTGTTTGAGGTTTTAAAAAAAAATCACCCGAATACAAAACCCGAAAGGGTGGTTTTGCCAAAACGCGTCCGTATCCAAAACACAACTGCGGATCCGAAACCAAAACCAAAACATGAAACACGAAAAATGCCCGCTGCACATCTCTAGTTAGGGGAGAAGCATGTAGCCTTGTAGACTATGCACAGCTATATCTAGAAAAATATACGATCTAATCTTTAACCAACCAATGCAAGAAAGTATTTAATGTGAAAATACGAAACACTAGACTAATTGGAGGTGCGCCCTAAAGCAAATTACAATGTTAGGATTAGGGGGTTCGGAAAGACCTCTAGTGTAAACACTACTATATACATTTTAAGATAGGAAGGTACAAATTACATATTCACATTGCATCTATGGGCTGGATTCAAATGTCCCTTTCCTCCCTCAATCGTGCCCGTCAGCAGCTATTCTAATGTTGCTGCCAACGGGTGCGACATGTTTATTTCAGCTCGCTACCCCCAGGGGAAACAAGCTGAAATGTGTGCAAAGAGACCCATTTGGGCAACCAAACGGTGTCTTTTCATGATCGCGCCCATTACTTTATTCAGGTTTAGGTGCTTTGTGCACCTAAGCCAGAGTGTAATGGGCGCAATAATTGAGGGCATTTGAATTTCCCTTATATATGTGTGTGTGTGTGTGATATACACACAGACACACATACTGTATTTCTTTATATAATGGACACCTCAGTTTCTATTCATTCGTGTCCTGCCCCCTACTCTGTCAGACCCCTTCCCCTCTACTTTTCTGACCCCAAACGCCACTCATTCTTGTTGAGTGCTGGTGGGCCCATTCAGAATTTTGCTATGGGGCCCACAAAGGTCTAGTTACGCCACTGGGCAGGGTTGTAGAGGAGGAGGTGCAAGGCATCCTGGGAACAGTCAAAGCTTTAGCCTGTTGGTGCCTTGGATCAAGATCCAACTCTACACCCCGATGTTAGTGTAGTGCCTTTTGGGGTTAAGGTTTTACAGAAAGTTACAGGTTTTTTTAATTTAGTAAAATATGCCCCATTTTAAAGATAGGGCATTTACATTTGTTGCACCTATGCAGTACATAGCAGCCTGCAGGGCATGTACAGTGGCTTCATTTGGGTGCACATACATTGCCGGCTCCTGGTCGCAAACTGAAATTATTGTGTGTAAGTGGAATTAGCGGTGTTTATGTCATACAGGGGGTGGGGGAGGTTTGTGGTTGGTGGGGGGCACGCTGTGTGATTATTATCCTGCATCTATACATACATGCGCTAACACCTGGACATACACTGATGTACCCACACCTAATATCCATACATACACGCCCTGACACCTGGACATACACCAACATTCCCACACCTGCATCTATACATACACATGCTGACACCTGGACATACACCAACATACAAGCACCTGCATCTATATATACACGCGCTGACAAATGGACATACACCGACGTACCCACACTTGCATCTATACATACATGCACTGACATCTGGACATACAAGCACCTGCATCTATACATACACGCGCTGACACCTGAACCTACACTGACGTTCCCACACCTGCATCTATACATACACATTCTGACACCTGGACATACACAGACGTACCCACACCTGCATCTATACATACACGCGTTGACACCTGGACGTACACTGACGTACACACACCTACATCTATATATGCATGGATGCAAATGTGGGTACGTCTGTATACGTCCAGGTGTTAGCATGTGTATGTATAGATGTTAGGTGTGGGTACATCAGTGTATGTCCAGGTGTCAGCACATGTATGTATAGATTCACATGTGGGTAAGCCGGTGTACGTCCACGTGTCAGCATGTGTAGGTATAGATGCAGGTGTGGGTACGTTGGTGTACGTTTAGGGGTCAGCGTGTTTATGTATAGATGTTGGTGTGTGTATGTCAGTGTACGTACAGATATAGGTGTGTGTATGTATGTATGTATGTATGTATGTATATGTATAGAGGAAGGTGTGATACATACATATAACACATACATGATAGATAGATACATACATATATCACACACACGATAGATAGATAGATAGATAGATAGATAGATAGACACATACATACAAGATAGATACATACATACATACATACATGATAGATACATATATATACACACACATACGATAGATAGATAGATAGATAGATAGATAGATAGATAGATAGATAGATAGATACATATATATATATCACAAACATATATGATTCATACATATATCACACACACATACATGATACATACATGAGAAAGACCTGGGATGGTGATGAGGCCAGGGCCCCCTGCTGATGTTGCGTTGAGGAAGGCAGTGTTCCAGGGCGGATGCCAGTCGGGGAGAGCGCCGCGCAGCCCGGGAAAAATACTGCTGAGGAGCTACATCTGGAAGAGCCCCTGGGAGGGAGAGTGCCACATGCCCCATCCTGCGTGGCAGACTCTGCAGGCCTGCACATGACAAGGGAGGTCTCTGGCCACACATACTCACCCTTCTGCTGAAGCCCCGCTGCTGTCCCCATCAGCGCTCTCCAGCGGGGAGCGGGGCCAGGATGAACCTCAACCTGTGAGAACTATCTTCATGATCAAAAGATCTCATATGCAAGATAAGTATGTGTTGGGATAGGGCTGGGGAGGGCGGCTGCTCGGGCACCCCCCCGTCAAGTTAAGGAGATTTAACTGAGGAAGCACAAGGGAACTCTCGTCTGGGGACAACAACTGCAGGGAGACCACATCTTTTCAGATGAACATGGGAGGGCGGAAGGCTGCCTAATACTGAAGCACCCTCAGACATTAAACCATATGCAACAACTATTGCAAGCATTCCTGGGGGAAGGTCTGCAGCAGACGGATTTGCATACGGTGATGTCATCCAAGCAGTGGGCCAAAGTTGGCTGGAACCCTCATCTGTATATGAAAAGAGAAAAGGGGCATGCAGGGCATGGCGGCCTTTTGCGGCGCTTGTATAACCCCAAGTTTGCATTAAACACCCCCACCCTCCTTCGGTGTGGGGCTCATGTTGGCCATGCCCAAGCCCCTGAAGCATTCAAGCTGATTTCTTGCAGCAGCTGGGCACTGTAACAGCTTCAGAGCTGCTCTACAAGACAAGTAAAAGGGTGTGGGCCCTGCAGCACCACCAGTAGTTTGCATACACACATATATAGGACAGCATCTCTTATATGCCCCAGGGTCAATAAAATAGTATCCTTGTCTAGACTATCCATCCCCTCAGATAAGGTATTTGTCCATGCCGCTACAGCACTACACACCCAGGCCGACGCAATTGCCGGTCTGAGTAAGGTACCTGAATGTGTATAAATGGACTTCAGGGTAATCTCCTGTTTGTGGTCAGCACACTCTTTGAGGGTAGCCGTATCCTGGGACGGGAGGGCTACCTTCTTGGATAAGCGTGTTAATGCTTTGTCCACCCTAGGGGAGCATTCCCATCGTAACCTATCCGTTGATGGGAAAGGATACGCCATAAGAATCCTTTTTGAAATCTGCAGTCTTTTATCTGGAGATTCCCAAGCTTTTTCACATAACTCGTTCAGCTCGTGTGAGGGGGGAAAGGTTACCTCAGGCTTCTTTCCCTTGTACATATGTACCCTCTTGTCAGCGACAGGGGGTTCCTCTGTGATGTGCAAAACATCTTTTATTGCCATAATCATAAATCGAATGGATTTTGCCAATTTTGGCTGTAACTTTGCATCATCGTAATCGACACTGGAGTCAGAATCCGTGTCGGTATCTGTGTCAACAATCTGGGATAGTGGGCGCTTATGAGACCCTGACAGTCCCTGCAACATAGGATCAGGCATGGGTTGAAACCCTGACTGTCCCAAAGCTTCTGCCTTGTCTAATCTTTTGTGCAATGAGTTTACACTAGCATTTAAAACATTCCACATATCCATCCAATCAGCTGTCGGCGGAGACACCACATTCATTTGCTCCCGCTCCTCTCTAATATAGCCTTCTTCCTCAGACATGTCGACACACGTGTACCGACACACTACACACACAGGGAATGCTTTTTCTGAAGACAGTTTCCCCACAAGGCCCTTTGGAGAGACAGAGAGAGAGTATGCCAGCACACCACCCAGCGCTATATAACCCAGGAATAAAACAGTAACTTAATGTTTGCCCAGTAGTGCTGCTGTATGTAATTTGCGAATTATGTGCCCCCCCCACCCCTCTTTTCAACCCTCTTGTCTAACGTGGTATAAGCAGGGTAGAGTCCGGGGAGCTTCCTCTCAGCGGTGCTGTGGAGAAAAAATGGCGCTGGTGAGTGCTGAGGGAGAAGCCCCGCCCCCTCGGAGGCGGGCTTCTGTCCCGCTTAAACTGTAAAATTGGTGGGGGCTTATACATATATAAAGTGCCCAGCTGTATATATGTTATATTTTTGCGAAAGAGGTTTATATTGCTGCCCAGGGCGCCCCCCCTGCGCCCTGCACCCTTACAGTGACCGGAGTATGTGAGGTGTATGGGAGCAAAGGCGCACAGCTGCAGTGCTATGCGTTACCTCAGTGAAGATCATGAAGTCTTCTGCCGCCTCTGAAGTCTTCTTTTTTTCTCATACTCACCCGGCTTCTATCTTCCGGCTCTGCGAGGGGGACGGCGGCGCGGCTCTGGGACGGACGGCGAGGGTGAGATCCTGCGTACCAATCCCACTGGAGCTAATGGTGTCCAGTAGCCTAAGAAGCAGGACCTTGCAACTCAGAGAGTAGGGCTGCTTCTCTCCCCTCAGTCCCTCGATGAGGGAGTCTGTTGCCAGCAGTGCTCCCTGAAAATTAAAAACCTAACAAAATACTTTCTGTCAGAAAGCTCAGGAGAGCTCCTGAAAAGCACCCAGTCTCCACTGGGTACAGTATCAAACTGAGTTCTGGAGGAGGGGCATAGAGGGAGGAGCCAGTGCACACCCAGAACTAAAGTCTTTCTTAAAGTGCCCATGTTTCCTGCGGAGCCCGTCTATCCCCATGGTCCTTACGGAGTCCACAGCATCCTCTAGGACGTTAGAGAAAATAGGATTTTAATACCTACCGGTAAATCCTTTTCTCTTAGTCCGTAGAGGATGCTGGGCACCCGTCCCAGTGCGTACTGTGTCTGCAGTTATTAAATGGCCCTTAACTCCAGAACATTTATGTGGAGATGAAAACATCCAAGGAAGACTTGACCATCTTCCTTGGATGTTTTCCCCCTGTGTGACTGCTCTCCAGCCTCGGAGGGTTGCATCCGTGGTCCCTAGGATCCCGTCCTGGATCCCGAACCATCGCCCCTCTAGGTGGTGAGAACTGTGCAGCCACCAATGGAGTGAGATTCTGGTCTTGGAAGACAGGATTATCCTCCGGTGCATGTGTAGGTGGGATCCGGACCACTTGTCCAACAGGTCCCACTGGAACACTCTGGCATGGAACCTGCCAAACTGAATGGCCTCGTAGGCCGCAACCATCTTCCCCAGCAACTGAATGCATTGATGGATTAACACTCTTGCTGGTTTCAGAATTTGTTTGACCAGACTCTGGATCTCCAGAGCCTTTCCACTAGAAGAAAACCTCTTCTGTGTCCAGTATCACTCCCAAAAACAACAACCGCGTCATTGGGACCAACTGCGATTTTGGCAAGTTTAGGAGCCAACCATGTTGTTGAAGAACTGTCAGGGAGAGTAGATGTTTTGCACCAACTGGTCCCTGGATCTCGCCTTTATCAGGAGATCATCCAAGTACGGGATAATTGTGACTCCTTGCTTGCGAAGGAGAACCATCATTTCCGCCATCACCCTGGTGAAAATCCTCGGAGCCGTGGACAGACCAAACGGCAACGTCTGAAATTGGTAATGACAATCCTGAATTGCAAACCTCAGGTAGCTTGATGCAGTGGCTAAATGGGAACATATAAGTAGGCATCCTTTATGTCTACCAAAACCATGAAATCTCCTTTATCCCCCGGACTGGAGATCACTACCCTGAGAGATTCCATCTTGAAATTGAATTTCTTTAGGTAGAAATTAAGGGATTTCAGATTTAAGATTGGTCTGACTGAGCCGTCCGGCTTCGGGACCACGAAGAGGCTTGAATAAAAACCTTCTCCCTGCTGACTAAGGCTGATTTGAACAATCGGTGAGGGGGAACGTCTTGAAACCCCAGTTTGTACCCTTGGGACACTATTTGTAAAACCCACGAGTCCAGGTCCGAATGAATCCAGAACTGACTGAAGAGTTTTAGACGTGCCCCCCACTGGTGCGGGCTCCTGCAAGAGAGCCCCAGCGTCATGCAGTGGATTTGGCAGAAGCAGAGGATGATCTCTGCTCCTGCGATCTTGAAGAGGCTATAGACCTCTTCCCTCTTTTCCTTCCTCTACCTGCAAAGAAAGGGGAATCTTAACTTCTTGCATATCTATTGGGCCGAAATGACTGCGTCAGATAATGATGCGTCTTCATCCGTTGAGAGGGAACATAGGGCAAGAAGGATGACTTACCTGCGGGAGCTGCCGAGATCAAATTAACTAGGCCGTCGCCAAACAAGGCTTCACCTTCATAGGGAAGAGACTCCCTTTCTTCTTGGAGTCAGCATCAGCATTCCCTTGGTGAATCCACAATGCCCTCCTATCCGAGACTGCCATGAAATTGGCCCGTGAGCACTTGTGCCCGGTGTAGGATTTTTAAATATGTGTAGTTTACTGTATGCAAGGGTTTAAAACCTTTTAGGAACTGAGCTCTAAGGTGTATTACATGTAGTTTAAAAAAAACAAAAAAGGTTTATTTTATGGCAGTAGTTTCCAAACTGGGGTTCTTGCACTGGTAGCATAGTTTGGTGGTCCAGGACCAATTAAAATTATTTATACTTTATTAAATTGGCAAAACCATTCCCTCACAACATAACTGAACCTGAGGATGACATGCTATAAACACAATTTACTTAATTTTATATTTTTTTCTGAATTTCTCAATAAAAAAAACTTTGGCCTAGGGGTGCCGTGAAACAAATTTTGATACTCTAGGGCAGGGGTGTCAAACCCATGGGCCGCATGCCGCCCCCAATGCATCCTTTTGTGGCCCACAGGCCGGGGTCCGGCAGGGGTCCTTTTGTGGCCCGATCACCTTGCTTAGAGCGAGGGCAGGAGAGCGCAGCCAGAGTCTTTGCTTTCTATGTGCGGCACCATCTTCCCGAAGAGATCACTGGGAAGATAGTGCCCCTTCCACTGGCTACAGCACAGGTATACTGGGGTGGGGTAGCAAACTGGGGGCCCCAATGGGCCCCTCCAGCAGTCCCTCTACCAAAACACGTCTTTTGGTGGTTTTGCGGTGTTGTTATAACTACATGGTGACGATACTGTAGCACAGAGATTTTCAACCATTTACAACTCACGTCACACAGAACAAGATTTAAATATTGACAAGGCACACTGAAATATAATGGTGATGCATGGTGCAGTATCGTGTCCTAGGATGTCATGTCGCAGCTTCTCCATAGGTAACGCCTGAACAGGCCCGGTGACAGGGGGGACAAAGGGGACACTTGTTCAGGGCTCCAAGTATTAAGAACAGAAATAATGGGGCCACAGTGCCAATATTGCTTTTTAAAGTGTATCCACCAACTGCTCAATTTAAGCAGGAAAACAATTAACAGGCCAACTAAACCCTCCCCCCTCCTTTTACCCCATCACTTTGTCCAGTCCCTGTGGTCCATACTGTATTGCCATTATTATGCATGTTGCTGTGCTGGCCCTTTTCTGAATGTCCCTGCCACCGCCACCGAAGAGCTGGATAGCCCAGTATGAAAACCACCTGCCGGCCTCACTGACGGTCCGAGTCAAAGGCTCCATTTTTTTTTAAAGATCCCTCTGCCAAGTTAAGGGGGGGTTGAGGGGGCCCCAGAGATATCAGTGTACTGGGCCCCGAGATTTCTGTTGCTGGCCCTGACCCTCAGGGCGTATCTACCCCTTGGCCAGGATGGCACTTGCCAGGGGCACCATCCAGCTGTGCCAACCGTGGCTAAGGGATAGAGTTCTGCAGTCTCGAAAGGGCGCTATGGCAATCAGCGTGGGACTGACCAATTAGACGGTGAGGGAAGGATACTGAAATTGTCCCAACCCTGTTACAGTTTGAAACGCCCCTCAACTGCTGTCCACTGCTTCACTCCTAGCTCTGCCCCTTTGAAATTATTAATCCCTACCCCCCGGTAGGCGGAGTTCTCCAGGCCCATACTCAGGAGTCACCACTGCTGTACATTATGTGCCGGTTGTAGAGGCAGAGCGGGGAACATCAGAGAACGCCACAAATTACACAGTGGGCAAGGAGATGGCTGGAGACAGCTGCACAGCCATGCCTTGCAAGTTCGAGAGAGCTGTTGAATTTCAGCACTTCAAGTCAGAGCCTGCCCCCTGCTGCCCAAGCAGTCCGTGACAGTTAGTGTCGAGGAGGGGGGGATTTGTGCATGTGTGCTATCAGTGTGTGTGTGGGGGGGGTGGGGGGGTGGAGGATGTGTGTGACTGTGAGGGAGCTGTCAGTGTCAGTGGGGAGAGGAGCAGGAGGGAGTTGTCAGTGTGTGGAAGTGATTAGAGTTGTCAGTACTGGGGAAATGTGTGTGTGTGTGTGTGTGTGTGTACTAGATTTAGGAGTGTGTGTTTGTGAGAGGTTTCAGTTGGGGAATTAGAGTTCATACAGTAATTAAATGTTTTCATATTGAGAACTACATCTCCCAGCATATACAGTGTGCTGGGGATGCTAACAAGCTTTATTTAAAAGTTTAAAAAACATTGCTTTTATGACTGCAATGGTTAAAAAGGGAGAGCTATAAATCAATTTATCAGTGAATGATCGCAGTTTGAGCTGTTACATTTTACTGAACCACCTATCCCTCCACACTCACTACCTGTCCTCAGGATACATTTACCATCCCGGCAGACGGTATACCGGCGGTCATTTGACCGATGTTGGAATCCTGACACCACTTGGGAGACTGGTGCCGGCACACAGACAGCCGACATCCCGAAGGCGAGTATTGGAGGGAGGGTTAGGACCGGGGGAGGGGGTGTTAGGGAAGGCACTAGGAGGGGGGGGGGGGTTAGTCCTAGCTGCCACCCCCTGAGGGTTAGCCCTATCCGCCACCCCCCCAGAGGGTTAGGATTAGGTATCATGTGACTGCTGGAATCCCGAGCGCCGGATGCCATACCCAACCCCCTTTACTTTTTCAGGCATTTCTATCTCTCCTCTCTCTATGGTGTTCCGATTGCCCACTTTCCCTTGTGCTTTTCTCTCTCTCTCCTTTGTTTAGAGCATCAGTTTCTGTAGTCCACTTTATCCTTATTTTTTCCAGTGTTTCACTATCTCTCTGATGTAATGAGGATGTATGGTCTAGAGGGATCAGTAATGCATTGTACTGTATAGAGGCGTCAGGGATGTAGCGTAGGGTATAGAGGCGTCAGGGATGTAGCGTAGGTTATAGAGGCATCAGGAATGTAGCGTAGGGAATAGAGGCATCAGGGATGTAGCGTAGGGTATAGAGGCGTCAGGGATGTAGCATAGGGAATAGAGGCGTCAGGGATTTAGTTTAGGGAATATAGGCATCAGGGATGTACTAGCAGGTATATAGAGGTCAGTGTACTGTATAGAGGGGTCAGTAATGCAGTGATGGTTATAGAAAGGTCAGTGATGTAGTGTAGGGTATAGAGGGGTCAGTTATGTAGTGTGGGGTAAAGAGGGGTCAGTAAAGATACTAAACTGAAGTACTTAGAACACTTCTTGAATTAAGACACAACCTGCAAGAAAAAGTATGCAATATGGGTGAAAAGGCAAATGTCAGAGGTCTGATACAAGTGACCAGCTCCACACCTTGCACCACATAGCGTTATGTTAAACTGGGATATGTTCTTTTTTGGTGTGTGTGTGTGTGTGTATGTGTGTGTGTGTGTGTGTGTGTGTGGGGGGGGGGGGGGCAAAGGAAATTTTTGCCATTGGCTCCTTTGGTCTAGAACCAGCCCTGATCACAAAATATTTTTGTCTGAGCAGACTGGACACTGATCAGCGTTGGCTCATTCTCAGCCCCCCGCCCAGCCTCTGCTGCCAACAGACTGCTATTAGCTAGTTAACCTTCTGCCTTCCCTATCTATGACACAGACTGCTGCTAATGCTACCAGAATGTTCCCAGTGGCTTCACACCAACAGTGAATCCCAGCCGATGATGTAAGGCAGCGTGTGGGGGAGGGGGTCAGTTGCTGTGGCTCCAACATGGGAACCGCCAATGGACTGCAATGCTTTATCGAAAGGGGGGGCGCCAGTCCCTTACTTTGCCAGGGGCGCTTGGACCCCTAGCTACACCTCTGTTGACCCTAACCGATACCCCTAAACTAACCATAATTCCTGCAGTAAAAATCCATGTTTCTATGTATATAGGGGGTCATTCCGAGTTGATCGCTTGCTGCCGTTGTTCGCTGCGTAGCAATCAGTTGAAAAAAAATGGCTAATCTGTGCATGCGCATGCTCCGTAATGTGCATGCGCATCGTACGGGTACAAAGTCCATTGTGGTTTTGCACTAGTTCTAGCGATTATTCCAATCACAGAACAGGCCACAAGGAGATTGACAGAAAGAGGGCGTTTCTGGGTGTCAACTGACCGTTTTCAGGGAGTGCTTGGAAAAATGCAGGCGTGGCAGAAGAAATGCAGACGTGGCTGGGCATTCGCTGGATGGGTGTGTGACATCAAAAGCCGTCCCTCGGTTGTTAGAATCAACGCACACGAAGTGTAACTACAGTGCTGGTCTTATTTTGAAACGATTTTGCAGGCGCTCTGCTGCTCAAGTGTTCGCACTTCTCCAAAGTGAATATACACTCTCCAGTGGGCAGCGACAATGCGTTTGCATGGCTGCTAAAAACTGCTAGCGAGCAATCAACTCAGAATGACCCCCATAGTGTATTGCAAGAAAATATCTGTAAATCCAATGGTACCGTAAGTGCGGTATATACTCGCACTTCTTTGCGGGGTGAGAACATCTCCCCTAAGTGAAGTCAGCCCTATGAATAGAGTTTGTGTGATCCCTGTGCAGCAGTCACAGAAAGGGTTCATCTCTGCAGTTTGTCACTCAAATTACATTGCTGCATTTTTTCTAGAAGTGGATCTGAGAGCTGTTACCCGCAGACCAGCTACAATAATTATCCTGGGTACTCACTAGACCAGTGGTTCTCAAACTGCACCCTGGGGTGCCTCAGGACACTTGCAGGGGTGCCTTGGATTGGTGGTCCAGGACCAATTCAAAATATTTATAGTTAGTGTTATAGGCAAAACCAGTGCTGTTGGCTGGCAATCATAACATATGTGCACAAGCAGAAGCAAATCCTGTCCCCTACCAAAGGGCCAGTGCTAGGGTGTTTGGCGCCTCCCTGCAAACTATTAATTTGGGCCCTCTCTCCAATACTTAATAAAGGGACAGTGCGCTCCTTAAAAAAAGAAGGTGTGGTATCACAAGGAAGGGGCATGGCCACACAATAGCACCCCAAATCAAAATACGCCACACAGTAGCACTATCTTATTGTCATTACACCGCATGTAATAATAATAATAATAATAATAATAATACCCACAGTCGCAGTGCCCTTTATACACATAACCACCATATCAGTGCAGCTTACACACATAATGCCAACAGTAGCAGTGCCCCTTCTACACATGCCCACGGTGGCAATCCTTTACATGGCAAATATCAACCTGGTTTTGCCATGTAAAGGATTGCCACTTTAAAAAACAAACAATAAAAAAAAAAAAAACAACAGGAAAAAACACAAAATCTCTCACTTTCTGATTCTCACACCCTATTACATTCCTCCCTATATATTTAAATGTTTCTATTACTGTATGTTCCCTCTTCCCTTCTCCAAACTATACACATAATCTTTTAGTATTTCCAGGTAAGTTTTGTGATGTAGGCCATGCACAATTTTAGTTGCCCTAATGTATTTACAGCCTTCTGGAGATATGGCTTCTGGAACTGAACACAGGATTCTAAATGTGGCTGTACCAAGGACCTATACAGTGGCATTACAGGTTGAGTATCCCTTATCCAAAATGCTTGGGACCAGAGGAATTTTGGATATCGGATTTTTCTGTATTTTGGAATAATTGCATACCATAACGAGATATTATGGTGATGGGACCTAAATCTAAGCACAGAATGCATTTATGTTTCATATACACCTTATACACACAGCCTGAAGGTCATTTTAGCCAATATTTTTTATAACTTTGTGCATTAAACAAAGTGTGTGTACATTCACAGAATTCATTCATGTGTCATATACACCTTATACACACAGTCTGAAGATCATTTAATACAATATTTTTAATAACTTTGAGTATTAAACAAAGTTTGTGTACACTGAGCCATCAAAAAACAAAGGTTTCACTATCTCAGTCTCACTCAAAAAAGTCTGTATTTCGGAATATTCCGTATTTCGGAATATTTGCATATGGGATACTCAACCTGTATTACTTTTTTCTGCTACTGGTTCTTTAACCTATGCAAACAAGCATCTGACTTGCCTTTCCTATTGCTTTGTTACATTGCTCACCTGAAATAGTAATACTTAGATAGCTTTCCTCTTGCCATTATAATGCCCTTAATATTATAGTTAGCCTTTGCATTTTTGAGACGTGTATGATTTTGCATTTTTTGGCATTAAATGTTGCCATGTTCTTGACCATTCCTCTAGTCCAGGGGCAGAACTGCCAGAGACAACGGAGTCAGTTGCCGCCGGGCTCCAGCCCTGAAGGGGCTCCAGCCCTAAAGGGGCTTCCTCCATTGCCCCCCGGCTGTTACGTGCCCTTCCTACTAAATAGACAAAGGCGCTACCAGCAGGGTCTCGCAGTTTGTACATTCCATGCCATAACACCCTTCTTTCCACCTATTTCAAGACCAAGCCCAGCAGCCTCGCCGCTGCCACCACCGCTAGCTGCAGCACTGCCAGCGGTGGGGTGCCCCTGCTTCTTCTCACACCACAGATAGCTGGGCAGCACTGCAACTGCCTGCCTGATTGCTCCGCCCCCTTCCGGCTCCCAAGCACCTCTGCTGCCCAGTGATCCAGAAGCCTGCTGCTAGGAAGAAGTGGCCGAGCTTCAGCAAGCGAGTCTGGACACTGGCGGAGGAAGCCATGATAACCAGATAATGGGGAGTGGAGAGCCAGTTCCAAGGTAATACTTTATACAGCTGGTTGAGATCCTGGTCGGTGGATATGGATTCCAAGAAAACCCTGGAGGTGCTTCCTTTCAAGGGAGACACTCTCTTTGGAGAAGACCTCAATAAGATTGTAGCTGATCTGGCTACTGCTAAAACAGCTTGCCTACCTCGTATGACTCCTACCACGCAGAAGGCTAAAAGTACTTTCCCTTGGCCCTTTCATCCCTCAGGTAAAGCGTACCCAAGGTCAGGCATACCCAAAGCAAGCTCATGCTTCCAGACCTGCCAAGCCCAGACTGAAGCAAGCCTGGGCTGCCCATCAGCCTGCTTCCAAAACGGACAAGCCTGCCGCATGACGGTGCAGGCCTCCCTCTGGGGGATCCCAGGGTGGGGGGCCCGACTTCTAGGTTTGGCATAGAAAGGTATAATTCTAAGCTAGAGAATTCTGTTTGGAGCTCACCTTGTACTTTGTGAAGAAATAATCAGCATTGTGGCTGAGCAGATACATGTAGTGTGTGGCTGCAAACTGCATGGATCTGCTGCGTTGTAATGCTGATACTTTTTTTTTGCAAAGTACCAATAGCTTCATATAATGTTCACGATTTTTATGCAGGATCAAATAGCTCAATAGGTAGGGTGTTTGATTAGAATTCAACAGGTTATAGGTTTGAATCCTGGGTATGGTAGTTTGAGATGTGTTATTTAATAAAGTATGTTGTTCTGACTGCTGGGATATCATACTAAATAAATGGAGTTGATCAATTTTTTTTTTATTTTTTTTTTAAACTAGGGACAATTTCCAGATACTTTTCTTTATAACTGAGATTGCCCCCTGGAACTTCACATCAGTTGACAACTATGCATGAGTGGGCAGTGCTTGCTCTGGATCTGCCCACCCATTTATGTGCCGTCATAAAAGAAAGCACAACTGACAGTTATCCTGGGCGTACACTACACAATTACCTGTCAGGCTATCTATCCAGTCTGGATGGATGGAATGAAAATCTGGTAATGTATAGTAGCAAATGTCAATTAACCATTTGCTCCCAAACACTAGAAAAGTGGTCAAAAATGGTCATTACACAAATTGGTTAAACCCAAAATTTAACCAATTTGTTTAGGGGACCATGTTTGTCCATTTTCTAGTGTTTGAGAGTAAATCGTTGATGGTCATTTGCTCATATAGATAACCGGATTTCTATTCCAACCAGCCAGTGTTGGAGATATGGTCTGCCAGATTACATAATGCATACCAGAGCCATAACTAGACTTTTTGGTGCCCTGTGACAGAGAATTATATGCCCCCCCCCCCTCCCCTCCCCATTTTTGCAATATGGACAAAAGGCGCATGCCTTGTGGGGAAGGGGCATAACAAGATTGGTCTCAGAGAAAGCACATGAGATATGAAGATATATCTAGTATACTTGACACTCAATGGTTTGTGGTATTGCCGGGGTGCCCTCCTTAAATGCATATACAGTCACACATGGCGTGTTTGTGCAAATGGCATATCAGCAGTCAGCACTAACTGGTGACATGCCATTTGTACAAGTAAGCCATGTGTGACTAATATATAAACATACTTTATTAAATAACACCTCAAACTATCATACCCAGGATTCAAATCTATAACCTGTTGAATTCTAATCAAACACCCTACCCATTGAGCTACTTGATCCTGCATCTATTCTAACCTCCAAAAACAGATTCAGTTGCATTTTCCAGCGTGTTTTGTTTGCGCCTTTGCAAATGTCTTACATCGACAAACTTATTTAGTACTATTTTGCAAATAGGGTTACATTGTCGCAACATTGTGTGAAAACAAGGTGATATCTAATTAGCACACAGGTAAGGAATTAAGAAAATCTTTATTTAAGGGTGAAGATGTTTCTCACAAAATCGTTGCCCCAATGCATCATTGAAATTCAAGCTGGAAAGATGATTTTAATATATCACTTGTACATTTTGTATTGCTCTTCTGGTGACAATGTAGTTTGTTTTTGTCAATTACCATTTTAATAATAGGGTAAAGAAAATTAAGTGGATTTTTGAAAGAAAACAATACTGTCAATATACTATTAAAACAAATTAAAATGGTAAAAGTTATTGTACTTTAAGTAAAAATAAAAGAGCAAAAATATCAATCCCAGTTTTGGATTACTTTAATTAACAAAAAAAATGCATATAGCAAAGGATAGTTTCAATCTGCCTATCTCTGGGTTATGGGCCCAGCATGCTTCCATTGCAGTACTCTGCTGCACATGTAAGTGCAAGAGATCCTGAAGCACTCACTCATCATGGGAAAGTACCAATGTGTTTCTTCATTGGTTGATGGAAGAAACATCTTACAAAAACTCTCCAGATTATTGACTTTTTAAAGTTTTTCTAGGAAACGTTCTTGATGAATGCTTATTAGCCTTTGTCAGTATGTACTTCTTGCAAAGTGTCTCTGTGGTGCAATTGGTTAGTGTGTAAGGTTATTAACCAAAAGGTTGGTGGTTTAATCCCACCCAGGAACGTAATTGACCTTGTGATCAGATTTTGGTGATATTTAAGTAGACAAGTCAAAATTTCAAACCCCCTCTTATTGTGTAGGGTACCTGGCCTTCTCTGATGTAATCAGAGTTAGATTTGATTCAGTGATTTTATAAAAAACAGCTAGGAAGCACAATTTAGCAGTGGGTTGCAGAGAAAAAAAATATGCTGGCAAAAAAATCAAATTGCGTGATTAAACAGCTCTTCATTTTCTGGCTTTATTTTTATGCTAACAAATTTGTTCTCTGAAAAGTGTCCACAAAGCCAAGTCTCTGATTAACACCTTTGTAGGGATGGTTTTTCACCTATTACTAAATTAAACTTGCTTCATTGGAAAGGCAGCAAGATGCATCCTCATTTCAATGTCTACTGAAATAATACAGGTTGACACCAGGAAACATTAACGCCACTGCATCCTTGCTGCTTTCTCATGTGGAAGTCTGTTTAATGTGAAAACAAGGTGATATCTAATTAGCACACAGGTAAGGAATTAAGAAAATCTTTATTTAAGGGTGAAGATGTTTCTCACAAAATCGTTGCCCCAATGCATCATTGAAATTCAAGCTGGAAAGATGAATTTAATATATCACTTGTACATTTTGTATTGCTCTTCTGGTGACAATGTAGTTAGTTTTTGTCAATTACCATTTTAATAATAAGGTAAAGAAAATTAAGTGGATTTTTGAAAGAAAACAATACTGTCAATATACTATTAAAACAAATTAAAATGGTAAAAGTTATTGTACTTTAAGTAAAAATAAAAGAGCCAAAATATCAATCCCAGTTTTGGATTACTTTAATTAACAAAAAAAAAAGCATACAGCAGAGGATAGTTTCAATCTGCCTACCTCTGGGTTATGAGCCCAGCATGCTTCCATTGCTGTACTCTGCTGCACATGTAAGTGCAAGAGATCCTGAAGCACTCACTCATCATGGGAAAGTACCAATGTGTTTCTTCGTTGGTTGATGGAAGAAACATCTTACAAAAACTCTCCAGATTATTGACTTTTTAAAGTTTTTCTAGGAAACGTTTTAGATGAATGCTTATTAGCCCTTGTCAGTATATACTTTCGCAATGTGTCTCTGTGGCGCAATCAGTTAGTGTGTACGGCTATTAACCAAAAGGTTGGTGGTTCAATCCCACCCAGGTACGTAATTGACCTTGTTATCAGATTTTGGTGATCTTTAAGTAGACAAGTCAAAATTTCAAACCCCCTGTTATGGTGTAGGGTACCTGGCCTTCTCTGATGTAATCAGAGTTAGATTTGATTCAGTGATTTTATAAAAACAGATAGGAAGCACAATTTAGCAGTGGGTTGCAGAGAAAAAGAAATATGCTGGCAAAAAAATCCATTTGAGTGATTAAACAGCTCTTCATTTTCTGGCTTTATTTTTATGCTAACAAATTTGTTCTCTGAAAAGTGTCCACAAAGCCAAGTCTCTGATTAACACCTTTGTAGGGATGGTTTTTCACCTATTACTAAATTAAACTTGCTTCATTGGAAAGGCAGCAAGATGCATCCTCATTTCAATGTCTACTGAAATAATACAGGTTGACACCAGGAAACATTAACGCCACTGCATCCTTGCTGCTTTCTCATGTGGAAGTCTGTTTAATGTGAAAACAGGGTGATATCTAATTAGCACACAGGTAAGGAATTAAGAAAATCTTTATTTAAGGGTGAAGATGTTTCTCACAAAATCGTTGCCCCAATGCATCATTGAAATTCAAGCTGGAAAGATGATTTTAATATATCACTTGTACATTTTGTATTGCTCTTCTGGTGACAATGTAGTTTGTTTTTGTCAATTACCATTTTAATAATAGGGTGAAGAAAATGAAGTGGATTTTTGAAAGAAAACAATACTGTCAATATACTATTAAAACAAAATAAATGGTAAAAGTTATTGTACTTTAAGTAAAAATAAAAGAGCCAAAATATCAATCCCAGTTTTGGATTACTTTAATTAACAAAAAAAAATGCATATAGCAGAGGATAGTTTCAATCTGCCTACCTCTGGGTTATGGGCCCAGCATGCTTCCATTGCAGTACTCTGCTGCACATGTAAGTGCAAGAGATCCTGAAGCACTCACTCATCATGGGAAAGTACCAATGTGTTTCTTCGTTGGTTGATGGAAGAAACATCTTACAAAAACTCTCCAGATTATTGACTTTTTAAAGTTTTTCTAGGAAACGTTTTAGATGAATGCTTATTAGCCTTTGTCAGTATGAACTTTTGCAAAGTGTCTCTGTGGCGCAATCAGTTAGTATGTATGGCTATTAACCAAAAGGTTGGTGGTTCAATCCCACCCAGGGACCTAACTGACCTTGTTATCAGATTTTGGTGATCTTTAAGTAGACAAGTCAAATTTCATACCCCCTGTTATGGTGTAGGGTACCTGGCCTTCTCTGATGTAATCAGAGTTAGATTTGATTCAGTGATTTTATAAAAACATCTAGGAAGCACAATTTAGCAGTGGGTTGCAGAGAAAAAGAAATATGCTGGCAAAAAAATCCATTTGAGTGATTAAACAGCTCTTCATTTTCTGGCTTTATTTTTATGCTAACAAATTTGTTCTCTGAAAAGTGTCCACAAAGCCAAGTCTCTGATTAACACCTTTGTAGGGATAGTTTTTCACCTATTACTAAATTAAACTTGCTTCATTGGAAAGGCAGCAAGATGCATCCTCATTTCAATGTCTACTGAAATAATACAGGTTGACACCAGGAAACATTAACGCCACTGCATCCTTGCTGCTTTCTCATGTGGAAGTCTGTTTAATGTGAAAACAAGGTGATATCTAATTAGCACACAGGTAAGGAATTAAGAAAATCTTTATTTAAGGGTGAAGATGTTTCTCACAAAATCGTTGCCCCAATGCATCATTGAAATTCAAGCTGGAAAGATGATTTTAATATATCACTTGTACATTTTGTATTGCTCTTCTGGTGACAATGTAGTTAGTTTTTGTCAATTACCATTTTAATAATAGGGTAAAGAAAATTAAGTGGATTTTTGAAAGAAAACAATACTGTCAATATACTATTAAAACAAATTAAAATGGTAAAAGTTATTGTACTTTAAGTAAAAATAAAAGAGCCAAAATATCAATCCCAGTTTTGGATTACTTTAATTAACAAAAAAAAAAAAGCATACAGCAGAGGATAGTTTCAATCTGCCTACCTCTGGGTTATGAGCCCAGCATGCTTCCATTGCTGTACTCTGCTGCACATGTAAGTGCAAGAGATCCTGAAGCACTCACTCATCATGGGAAAGTACCAATGTGTTTCTTCGTTGGTTGATGGAAGAAACATCTTACAAAAACTCTCCAGATTATTGACTTTTTAAAGTTTTTCTAGGAAACGTTTTAGATGAATGCTTATTAGCCCTTGTCAGTATATACTTTCGCAATGTGTCTCTGTGGCGCAATCAGTTAGTGTGTACGGCTATTAACCAAAAGGTTGGTGGTTCAATCCCACCCAGGTACGTAATTGACCTTGTTATCAGATTTTGGTGATCTCTAAGTAGACAAGTCAAAATTTCAAACCCCCTGTTATGGTGTAGGGTACCTGGCCTTCTCTGATGTAATCAGAGTTAGATTTGATTCACTGATTTTATAAAAACAGCTAGGAAGCACAATTTAGCAGTGGGTTGCAGAGAAAAAGAAATATGCTGGCAAAAAAATCCATTTGAGTGATTAAACAGCTCTTCATTTTCTGGCTTTATTTTTATGCTAACAAATTTGTTCTCTGAAAAGTGTCCACAAAGCCAAGTCTCTGATTAACACCTTTGTAGGGATGGTTTTTCACCTATTACTAAATTAAACTTGCTTCATTGGAAAGGCAGCAAGATGCATCCTCATTTCAATTTCTACTGAAATAATACAGGTTGACACCAGGAAACATTAACGCCACTGCATCCTTGCTGCTTTCTCATGTGGAAGTCTGTTTAATGTGAAAACAAGGTGATATCTAATTAGCACACAGGTAAGGAATTAAGAAAATCTTTATTTAAGGGTGAAGATGTTTCTCACAAAATCGTTGCCCCAATGCATCATTGAAATTCAAGCTGGAAAGATGATTTTAATATATCACTTGTACATGTTGTATTGCTCTTCTGGTGACAATGTAGTTAGTTTTTGTCAATTACCATTTTAATAATAGGGTAAAGAAAATGAAGTGGATTTTTGAAAGAAAACAATACTGTCAATATACTATTAAAACAAATTAAAATGGTAAAAGTTATTGTACTTTAAGTAAAAATAAAAGAGCCAAAATATCAATCCCAGTTTTGGATTACTTTAATTAACAAAAAAAATGCATATAGCAGAGGATAGTTTCAATCTGCCTACCTCTGGCTTATGGGCCCAGCATGCTTCCATTGCAGTACTCTGCTGCACATGTAAGTGCAAGAGATCCTGAAGCACTCACTCATCATGGGAAAGTACCAATGTGTTTTTTCGTTGGTTGATGGAAGAAACATCTTACAAAAACTCTCCAGATTATTGACTTTTTAAAGTTTTTCTAGGAAACGTTTTAGATGAATGCTTATTAGCCTTTGTCAGTAGGAACTTTTGCAAAGTGTCTCTGTGGCGCAATCAGTTAGTATGTATGGCTATTAACCAAAAGGTTGGTGGTTCAATCCCACCCAGGGACATAATTGACCTTGTTATCAGATTTTGGTGATCTTTAAGTAGACAAGTCAAATTTCATACCCCCTGTTATGGTGTAGGGTACCTGGCCTTCTCTGATGTAATCAGAGTTAGATTTGATTCAGTGATTTTATAAAAACATCTAGGAAGCACAATTTAGCAGTGGGTTGCAGAGAAAAAGAAATATGCTGGCAAAAAAATCAAATTGCGTGATTAAACAGCTCTTCATTTTCTGGCTTTATTTTTATGCTAACAAATTTGTTCTCTGAAAAGTGTCCACAAAGCCAAGTCTCTGATTAACACCTTTGTAGGGATGGTTTTTCACCTATTACTAAATTAAACTTGCTTCATTGGAAAGGCAGCAAGATGCATCCTCATTTCAATGTCTACTGAAATAATACAGGTTGACACCAGGAAACATTAACGCCACTGCATCCTTGCTGCTTTCTCATGTGGAAGTCTGTTTAATGTGAAAACAAGGTGATATCTAATTAGCACACAGGTAAGAAATTACGAAAATCTTTATTTAAGGGTGAAGATGTTTCTCACAAAATCGTTGCCCCAATGCATCATTGAAATTCAAGCTGGAAAGATGATTTTAATATATCACTTGTACATTTGTATTGCTCTTCTGGTGACAATGTAGTTTGTTTTTGTCAATTACCATTTTAATAATAGGGTAAAGAAAATGAAGTGGATTTTTGAAAGAAAACAATACTGTCAATATACTATTAAAACAAAATAAATGGTAAAAGTTATTGTACTTTAAGTAAAAATAAAAGAGCCAAAATATCAATCCCAGTTTTGGATTACTTTAATTAACAAAAAAAAATGCATATAGCAGAGGATAGTTTCAATCTGCCTACCTCTGGGTTATGAGCCCAGCATGCTTCCATTGCTGTACTCTGCTGCACATGTAAGTGCAAGAGATCCTGAAGCACTCACTCATCATGGGAAAGTACCAATGTGTTTCTTCGTTGGTTGATAGAAGAAACATCTTACAAAAACTCTCCAGATTATTGACTTTTTTAAGTTTTTCTAGGAAACGTTTTAGATGAATGCTTATTAGCATTTGTCAGTATGTACTTTTGCAAAGTGTCTCTGTGGCGCAATCAGTTAGTGTGTAAGGCTATTAACCAAAAGGTTGGTGGTTCAATCCCACCCAGGGACGTAATTGACCTTGTTATCAGATTTTGGTGATCTTTAAGTAGACAAGTCAAATTTCATACCCCCTGTTATGGTGTAGGGTACCTGGCCTTCTCTGATGTAATCAGAGTTAGATTTGATTCAGTGATTTTATAAAAACAGCTAGGAAGCACAATTTAGCAGTGGGTTGCAGAGAAAAAGAAAAATGCTGGCAAAAAAATCCATTTGAGTGATTAAACAGCTCTTCATTTTCTGGCTTTATTTTTATGCTAACAAATTTGTTCTCTGAAAAGTGTCCACAAAGCCAAGTCTCTGATTAACACCTTTGTAGGGATGGTTTTTCACCTATTACTAAATTAAACTTGCTTCATTGGAAAGGCAGCAAGATGCATCCTCATTTCAATGTCTACTGAAATAATACAGGTTGACACCAGGAAACATTAACGCCACTGCATCCTTGCTGCTTTCTCATGTGGAAGTCTGTTTAATGTGAAAACAAGGTGATATCTAATTAGCACACAGGTAAGGAATTAAGAAAATCTTTATTTAAGGGTGAAGATGTTTCTCACAAAATCGTTGCCCCAATGCATCATTGAAATTCAAGCTGGAAAGATGATTTTAATATATCACTTGTACATTTTGTATTGCTCTTCTGGTGACAATGTAGTTTGTTTTGGTCAATTACCATTTTAATAATAGGGTAAAGAAAATGAAGTGGATTTTTGAAAGAAAACAATACTGTCAATATACTATTAAAACAAATTAAAATGGTAAAAGTTATTGTACTTTAAGTAAAAATAAAAGAGCCAAAATATCAATCCCAGTTTTGGATTACTTTAATTAACAAAAAAAATGCATATAGCAGAGGATAGTTTCAATCTGCCTACCTCTGGCTTATGGGCCCAGCATGCTTCCATTGCAGTACTCTGCTGCACATGTAAGTGCAAGAGATCCTGAAGCACTCACTCATCATGGGAAAGTACCAATGTGTTTTTTCGTTGGTTGATGGAAGAAACATCTTACAAAAACTCTCCAGATTATTGACTTTTTAAAGTTTTTCTAGGAAACGTTTTAGATGAATGCTTATTAGCCTTTGTCAGTAGGAACTTTTGCAAAGTGTCTCTGTGGCGCAATCAGTTAGTATGTATGGCTATTAACCAAAAGGTTGGTGGTTCAATCCCACCCAGGGACATAATTGACCTTGTTATCAGATTTTGGTGATCTTTAAGTAGACAAGTCAAATTTCATACCCCCTGTTATGGTGTAGGGTACCTGGCCTTCTCTGATGTAATCAGAGTTAGATTTGATTCAGTGATTTTATAAAAACATCTAGGAAGCACAATTTAGCAGTGGGTTGCAGAGAAAAAGAAATATGCTGGCAAAAAAATCAAATTGCGTGATTAAACAGCTCTTCATTTTCTGGCTTTATTTTTATGCTAACAAATTTGTTCTCTGAAAAGTGTCCACAAAGCCAAGTCTCTGATAAACACCTTTGTAGGGATGGTTTTTCACCTATTACTAAATTAAACTTGCTTCATTGGAAAGGCAGCAAGATGCATCCTCATTTCAATGTCTACTGAAATAATACAGGTTGACACCAGGAAACATTAACGCCACTGCTTCCTTGCTGCTTTCTCATGTGGAAGTCTGTTTAATGTGAAAACAAGGTGATATCTAATTAGCACACAGGTAAGGAATTAAGAAAATCTTTATTTAAGGGTGAAGATGTTTCTCACAAAATCGTTGCCCCAATGCATCATTGAAATTCAAGCTGGAAAGATGATTTTAATATATCACTTGTACATTTTGTATTGCTCTTCTGGTGACAATGTAGTTAGTTTTTGTCAATTACCATTTTAATAATAGGGTAAAGAAAATTAAGTGGATTTTTGAAAGAAAACAATACTGTCAATATACTATTAAAACAAATTGAAATGGTAAAAGTTATTGTACTTTAAGTAAAAATAAAAGAGCCAAAATATCAATCCCAGTTTTGGATTACTTTAATTAACAAAAAAAATGCATATAGCAGAGGATAGTTTCAATCTGCCTACCTCTGGGTTATGGGCCCAGCATGCTTCCATTGCAGTACTCTGCTGCACATGTAAGTGCAAGAGATCCTGAAGCACTCACTCATCATGGGAAAGTACCAATGTGTTTCTTTGTTGGTTGATGGAAGAAACATCTTACAAAAACTCTCCAGATTATTGACTTTTTAAAGTTTTTCTAGGAAACGTTTTAGATGAATGCTTATTAGCCTTTGTCAGTAGGAACTTTTGCAAAGTGTCTCTGTGGCGCAATCAGTTAGTATGTATGGCTATTAACCAAAAGGTTGGTGGTTCAATCCCACCCAGGTACCTAATTGACCTTGTTATCAGATTTTGGTGATCTTTAAGTAGACAAGTCAAATTTCATACCCCCTGTTATGGTGTAGGGTACCTGGCCTTCTCTGATGTAATCAGAGTTAGATTTGATTCAGTGATTTTATAAAAACATCTAGGAAGCACAATTTAGCAGTGGGTTGCAGAGAAAAAGAAATATGCTGGCAAAAAAATCAAATTGCGTGATTAAACAGCTCTTCATTTTCTGGCTTTATTTTTATGCTAACAAATTTGTTCTCTGAAAAGTGTCCACAAAGCCAAGTCTCTGATTAACACCTTTGTAGGGATGGTTTTTCACCTATTACTAAATTAAACTTGCTTCATTGGAAAGGCAGCAAGATGCATCCTCATTTCAATGTCTACTGAAATAATACAGGTTGACACCAGGAAACATTAACGCCACTGCATCCTTGCTGCTTTCTCATGTGGAAGTCTGTTTAATGTGAAAACAAGGTGATATCTAATTAGCACACAGGTAAGAAATTACGAAAATCTTTATTTAAGGGTGAAGATGTTTCTCACAAAATCGTTGCCCCAATGCATCATTGAAATTCAAGCTGGAAAGATGATTTTAATATATCACTTGTACATTTGTATTGCTCTTCTGGTGACAATGTAGTTTGTTTTTGTCAATTACCATTTTAATAATAGGGTAAAGAAAATGAAGTGGATTTTTGAAAGAAAACAATACTGTCAATATACTATTAAAACAAAATAAATGGTAAAAGTTATTGTACTTTAAGTAAAAATAAAAGAGCCAAAATATCAATCCCAGTTTTGGATTACTTTAATTAACAAAAAAAAATGCATATAGCAGAGGATGGTTTCAATCTGCCTACCTCTGGGTTATGAGCCCAGCATGCTTCCATTGCTGTACTCTGCTGCACATGTAAGTGCAAGAGATCCTGAAGCACTCACTCATCATGGGAAAGTACCAATGTGTTTCTTCGTTGGTTGATAGAAGAAACATCTTACAAAAACTCTCCAGATTATTGACTTTTTTAAGTTTTTCTAGGAAACGTTTTAGATGAATGCTTATTAGCATTTGTCAGTATGTACTTTTGCAAAGTGTCTCTGTGGCGCAATCAGTTAGTGTGTAAGGCTATTAACCAAAAGGTTGGTGGTTCAATCCCACCCAGGGACGTAATTGACCTTGTCATCAGATTTTGGTGATCTTTAAGTAGACAAGTCAAATTTCATACCCCCTGTTATGGTGTAGGGTACCTGGCCTTCTCTGATGTAATCAGAGTTAGATTTGATTCAGTGATTTTATAAAAACAGCTAGGAAGCACAATTTAGCAGTGGGTTGCAGAGAAAAAGAAAAATGCTGGCAAAAAAATCCATTTGAGTGATTAAACAGCTCTTCATTTTCTGGCTTTATTTTTATGCTAACAAATTTGTTCTCTGAAAAGTGTCCACAAAGCCAAGTCTCTGATTAACACCTTTGTAGGGATGGTTTTTCACCTATTACTAAATTAAACTTGCTTCATTGGAAAGGCAGCAAGATGCATCCTCATTTCAATGTCTACTGAAATAATACAGGTTGACACCAGGAAACATTAACGCCACTGCATCCTTGCTGCTTTCTCATGTGGAAGTCTGTTTAATGTGAAAACAAGGTGATATCTAATTAGCACACAGGTAAGGAATTAAGAAAATCTTTATTTAAGGGTGAAGATGTTTCTCACAAAATCGTTGCCCCAATGCATCATTGAAATTCAAGCTGGAAAGATGATTTTAATATATCACTTGTACATTTTGTATTGCTCTTCTGGTGACAATGTAGTTTGTTTTGGTCAATTACCATTTTAATAATAGGGTAAAGAAAATGAAGTGGATTTTTGAAAGAAAACAATACTGTCAATATACTATTAAAACAAATTAAAATGGTAAAAGTTATTGTACTTTAAGTAAAAATAAAAGAGCCAAAATATCAATCCCAGTTTTGGATTACTTTAATTAACAAAAAAAATGCATATAGCAGAGGATAGTTTCAATCTGCCTACCTCTGGCTTATGGGCCCAGCATGCTTCCATTGCAGTACTCTGCTGCACATGTAAGTGCAAGAGATCCTGAAGCACTCACTCATCATGGGAAAGTACCAATGTGTTTTTTCGTTGGTTGATGGAAGAAACATCTTACAAAAACTCTCCAGATTATTGACTTTTTAAAGTTTTTCTAGGAAACGTTTTAGATGAATGCTTATTAGCCTTTGTCAGTAGGAACGTTTGCAAAGTGTCTCTGTGGCGCAATCAGTTAGTATGTATGGCTATTAACCAAAAGGTTGGTGGTTCAATCCCACCCAGGGACATAATTGACCTTGTTATCAGATTTTGGTGATCTTTAAGTAGACAAGTCAAATTTCATACCCCCTGTTATGGTGTAGGGTACCTGGCCTTCTCTGATGTAATCAGAGTTAGATTTGATTCAGTGATTTTATAAAAACATCTAGGAAGCACAATTTAGCAGTGGGTTGCAGAGAAAAAGAAATATGCTGGCAAAAAAATCAAATTGCGTGATTAAACAGCTCTTCATTTTCTGGCTTTATTTTTATGCTAACAAATTTGTTCTCTGAAAAGTGTCCACAAAGCCAAGTCTCTGATTAACACCTTTGTAGGGATGGTTTTTCACCTATTACTAAATTAAACTTGCTTCATTGGAAAGGCAGCAAGATGCATCCTCATTTCAATGTCTACTGAAATAATACAGGTTGACACCAGGAAACATTAACGCCACTGCTTCCTTGCTGCTTTCTCATGTGGAAGTCTGTTTAATGTGAAAACAAGGTGATATCTAATTAGCACACAGGTAAGGAATTAAGAAAATCTTTATTTAAGGGTGAAGATGTTTCTCACAAAATCGTTGCCCCAATGCATCATTGAAATTCAAGCTGGAAAGATGATTTTAATATATCACTTGTACATTTTGTATTGCTCTTCTGGTGACAATGTAGTTAGTTTTTGTCAATTACCATTTTAATAATAGGGTAAAGAAAATTAAGTGGATTTTTGAAAGAAAACAATACTGTCAATATACTATTAAAACAAATTAAAATGGTAAAAGTTATTGTACTTTAAGTAAAAATAAAAGAGCCAAAATATCAATCCCAGTTTTGGATTACTTTAATTAACAAAAAAAAATGCATATAGCAGAGGATAGTTTCAATCTGCCTACCTCTGGGTTATGGGCCCAGCATGCTTCCATTGCAGTACTCTGCTGCACATGTAAGTGCAAGAGATCCTGAAGCACTCACTCATCATGGGAAAGTACCAATGTGTTTCTTTGTTGGTTGATGGAAGAAACATCTTACAAAAACTCTCCAGATTATTGACTTTTTAAAGTTTTTCTAGGAAACATTTTAGATGAATGCTTATTAGCCTTTGTCAGTAGGAACTTTTGCAAAGTGTCTCTGTGGCGCAATCAGTTAGTATGTATGGCTATTAACCAAAAGGTTGGTGGTTCAATCCCACCCAGGTACCTAATTGACCTTGTTATCAGATTTTGGTGATCTTTAAGTAGACAAGTCAAATTTCATACCCCCTGTTATGGTGTAGGGTACCTGGCCTTCTCTGATGTAATCAGAGTTAGATTTGATTCAGTGATTTTATAAAAACACCTAGGAAGCACAATTTAGCAGTGGGTTGCAGAGAAAAAGAAATATGCTGGCAAAAAAATCAAATTGCGTGATTAAACAGCTCTTCATTTTCTGGCTTTATTTTTATGCTAACAAATTTGTTCTCTGAAAAGTGTCCACAAAGCCAAGTCTCTGATTAACACCTTTGTAGGGATGGTTTTTCACCTATTACTAAATTAAACTTGCTTCATTGGAAAGGCAGCAAGATGCATCCTCATTTCAATGTCTACTGAAATAATACAGGTTGACACCAGGAAACATTAACGCCACTGCATCCTTGCTGCTTTCTCATGTGGAAGTCTGTTTAATGTGAAAACAAGGTGATATCTAATTAGCACACAGGTAAGAAATTACGAAAATCTTTATTTAAGGGTGAAGATGTTTCTCACAAAATCGTTGCCCCAATGCATCATTGAAATTCAAGCTGGAAAGATGATTTTAATATATCACTTGTACATTTGTATTGCTCTTCTGGTGACAATGTAGTTTGTTTTTGTCAATTACCATTTTAATAATAGGGTAAAGAAAATGAAGTGGATTTTTGAAAGAAAACAATACTGTCAATATACTATTAAAACAAAATAAATGGTAAAAGTTATTGTACTTTAAGTAAAAATAAAAGAGCCAAAATATCAAGCCCAGTTTTGGATTACTTTAATTAACAAAAAAAAAATGCATATAGCAGAGGATAGTTTCAATCTGCCTACCTCTGGGTTATGAGCCCAGCATGCTTCCATTGCTGTACTCTGCTGCACATGTAAGTGCAAGAGATCCTGAAGCACTCACTCATCATGGGAAAGTACCAATGTGTTTCTTCGTTGGTTGATAGAAGAAACATCTTACAAAAACTCTCCAGATTATTGACTTTTTTAAGTTTTTCTAGGAAACGTTTTAGATGAATGCTTATTAGCATTTGTCAGTATGTACTTTTGCAAAGTGTCTCTGTGGCGCAATCAGTTAGTGTGTAAGGCTATTAACCAAAAGGTTGGTGGTTCAATCCCACCCAGGGACGTAATTGACGTTGTTATCAGATTTTGGTGATCTTTAAGTAGACAAGTCAAATTTCATACCCCCTGTTATGGTGTAGGGTACCTGGCCTTCTCTGATGTAATCAGAGTTAGATTTGATTCAGTGATTTTATAAAAACAGCTAGGAAGCACAATTTAGCAGTGGGTTGCAGAGAAAAAGAAAAATGCTGGCAAAAAAATCCATTTGAGTGATTAAACAGCTCTTCATTTTCTGGCTTTATTTTTATGCTAACAAATTTGTTCTCTGAAAAGTGTCCACAAAGCCAAGTCTCTGATTAACACCTTTGTAGGGATAGTTTTTCACCTATTACTAAATTAAACTTGCTTCATTGGAAAGGCAGCAAGATGCATCCTCATTTCAATGTCTACTGAAATAATACAGGTTGACACCAGGAAACATTAACGCCACTGCATCCTTGCTGCTTTCTCATGTGGAAGTCTGTTTAATGTGAAAACAAGGTGATATCTAATTAGCACACAGGTAAGGAATTAAGAAAATCTTTATTTAAGGGTGAAGATGTTTCTCACAAAATCGTTGCCCCAATGCATCATTGAAATTCAAGCTGGAAAGATGATTTTAATATATCACTTGTACATTTTGTATTGCTCTTCTGGTGACAATGTAGTTTGTTTTGGTCAATTACCATTTTAATAATAGGGTAAAGAAAATTAAGTGGATTTTTGAAAGAAAACAATACTGTCAATATACTATTAAAACAAATTAAAATGGTAAAAGTTATTGTACTTTAAGTAAAAATAAAAGAGCCAAAATATCAATCCCAGTTTTGGATTACTTTAATTAACAAAAAAAATGCATATAGCAGAGAATAGTTTCAATCTGCCTACCTCTGGCTTATGGGCCCAGCATGCTTCCATTGCAGTACTCTGCTGCACATGTAAGTGCAAGAGATCCTGAAGCACTCACTCATCATGGGAAAGTACCAATGTGTTTTTTCGTTGGTTGATGGAAGAAACATCTTACAAAAACTCTCCAGATTATTGACTTTTTAAAGTTTTTCTAGGAAACGTTTTAGATGAATGCTTATTAGCCTTTGTCAGTAGCAACTTTTGCAAAGTGTCTCTGTGGCGCAATCAGTTAGTATGTATGGCTATTAACCAAAAGGTTGGTGGTTCAATCCCACCCAGGGACATAATTGACCTTGTTATCAGATTTTGGTGATCTTTAAGTAGACAAGTCAAATTTCATACCCCCTGTTATGGTGTAGGGTACCTGGCCTTCTCTGATGTAATCAGAGTTAGATTTGATTCAGTGATTTTATAAAAACATCTAGGAAGCACAATTTAGCAGTGGGTTGCAGAGAAAAAGAAATATGCTGGCAAAAAAATCAAATTGCGTGATTAAACAGCTCTTCATTTTCTGGCTTTATTTTTATGCTAACAAATTTGTTCTCTGAAAAGTGTCCACAAAGCCAAGTCTCTGATTAACACCTTTGTAGGGATGGTTTTTCACCTATTACTAAATTAAACTTGCTTCATTGGAAAGGCAGCAAGATGCATCCTCATTTCAATGTCTACTGAAATAATACAGGTTGACACCAGGAAACATTAACGCCACTGCTTCCTTGCTGCTTTCTCATGTGGAAGTCTGTTTAATGTGAAAACAAGGTGATATCTAATTAGCACACAGGTAAGGAATTAAGAAAATCTTTATTTAAGGGTGAAGATGTTTCTCACAAAATCGTTGCCCCAATGCATCATTGAAATTCAAGCTGGAAAGATGATTTTAATATATCACTTGTACATTTTGTATTGCTCTTCTGGTGACAATGTAGTTAGTTTTTGTCAATTACCATTTTAATAATAGGGTAAAGAAAATTAAGTGGATTTTTGAAAGAAAACAATACTGTCAATATACTATTAAAACAAATTAAAATGGTAAAAGTTATTGTACTTTAAGTAAAAATAAAAGAGCCAAAATATCAATCCCAGTTTTGGATCACTTTAATTAACAAAAAAAAAAGCATACAGCAGAGGATAGTTTCAGTCTGCCTACCTCTGGGTTATGAGCCCAGCATGCTTCCATTGCTGTACTCTGCTGCACATGTAAGTGCAAGAGATCCTGAAGCACTCACTCATCATGGGAAAGTACCAATGTGTTTCTTCGTTGGTTGATGGAAGAAACATCTTACAAAAACTCTCCAGATTATTGACTTTTTAAAGTTTTTCTAGGAAACGTTTTAGATGAATGCTTATTAGCCCTTGTCAGTATATACTTTCGCAATGTGTCTCTGTGGCCCAATTAGTTAGTGTATACGGCTATTAACCAAAAGGTTGGTGGTTCAATCCCACCCAGGTACGTAATTGACCTTGTTATCAGATTTTGGTGATCTTTAAGTAGACAAGTCAAAATTTCAAACCCCCTGTTATGGTGTAGGGTACCTGGCCTTCTCTGATGTAATCAGAGTTAGATTTGATTCAGTGATTTTATAAAAACAGCTAGGAAGCACAATTTAGCATTGGGTTGCAGAGAAAAAGAAATATGCTGGCAAAAAAATCCATTTGAGTGATTAAACAGCTCTTCATTTTCTGGCTTTATTTTTATGCTAACAAATTTGTTCTCTGAAAAGTGTCCACAAAGCCAAGTCTCTGATTAACACCTTTGTAGGGACGGTTTTTCACCTATTACTAAATTAAACTTGCTTCATTGGAAAGGCAGCAAGATGCATCCTCATTTCAATGTCAACTGAAATAATACAGGTTGACACCAGGAAACATTAACGCCACTGCATCCTAATCACTCAAATGGATTTTTTTGCCAGCATATTTCTTTTTCTCTGCAACCCACTGCTAAATTGTGCTTCCTAGCTGTTTTTATAAAATCACTGAATCAAATCTAACTCTGATTACATCAGAGAAGGCCAGGTACCCTACACCATAACAGGGGGTTTGAAATTTTGACTTGTCTACTTAAAGATCACCAAAATCTGATAACAAGGTCAATTACGTACCTGGGTGGGATTGAACCACCAACCTTTTGGTTAATAGCAGTACACACTAACTGATTGCGCCACAGAGACACATTGTGAAAGTATATACTGACAAGGGCTAATAAGCATTCATCTAAAACGTTTCCTAGAAAAACTTTAAAAAGTCAATAATCTGGAGAGTTTTTGTAAGATGTTTCTTCCATCAACCAACGAAGAAACACATTGGTACTTTCCCATGATGAGTGAGTGCTTCAGGATCTCTTGCACTTACATGTGCAGCAGAGTACAGCAATGGAAGCATGCTGGGCCCATAACCCAGAGGTAGGCAGATTGAAACTATTCTCTGCTATATGCATTTTTTTGTTTGTTAATTAAAGTAATCCAAAACTGGGATTGATATTTTGGCTCTTTTATTTTTACTTAAAGTACAATAACTTTTACCATTTTAATTTGTTTTAATAGTATATTGACAGTATTGTTTTCTTTCAAAAATCCACTTAATTTTCTTTACCCTATTATTTAAATGGTAATTGACAAAAACAAACTACATTGTCACCAGAAGAGCAATTCAAAATGTACAAGTGATATATTAAAATCATCTTTCCAGCTTGAATTTCAATGATGCATTGGGGCAACGATTTTGTGAGAAACATCTTCACCCTTAAATAAAGATTTTCTTAATTCCTTACCTGTGTGCTAATTAGATATCACCTTGTTTTCATATTAAACAGACTTCCACATGAGAAAGCAGCAAGGATGCAGTGGCGTTAATGTTTCCTGGTGTCAACCTGTATTATTTCAGTAGACATTGAAATGAGGATGCATCTTGCTGCCTTTCCAATGAAGCAAGTTTAATTTAGTAATAGGTGAAAAACCATCCCTACAAAGGTGTTAATCAGAGACTTGGCTTTGTGGACACTTTTCAGAGAACAAATTTGTTAGCATAAAAATAAAGCCAGAAAATGAAGAGCTGTTTAATCACGCAATTTGATTTTTTTGCCAGCATATTTCTTTTTCTCTGCAACCCACTGCTAAATTGTGCTTCCTAGATGTTTTTATAAAATCACTGAATCAAATCTAACTCTGATTACATCAGAGAAGGCCAGGTACCCTACACCATAACAGGGGGTATGAAATTTGACTTGTCTACTTAAAGATCACCAAAATCTGATAACAAGGTCAATTACGTCCCTGGGTGGGATTGAACCACCAACCTTTTGGTTAATAGCCATACATGCTAACTGATTGCGCCACAGAGATACTTTTCAAAAGTTCATACTGACAAAGGCTAATAAGCATTCATCTAAAACGTTTCCTAGAAAAACTTTAAAAAGTCAATAATCTGGAGAGTTTTTGTAAGATGTTTCTTCCATCAACCAACGAAGAAACACATTGGTACTTTCCCATGATGAGTGAGTGCTTCAGGATCTCTTGCACTTACATGTGCAGCAGAGTACTGCAATGGAAGCATGCTGGGCCCATAAGCCAGAGGTAGGCAGATTGAAACTATCCTCTGCTATATGCATTTTTTTTTGTTAATTAAAGTAATCCAAAACTGGGATTGATATTTTGTCTCTTTTATTTTTACTTAAAGTACAATAACTTTTACCATTTATTTTGTTTTAATAGTATATTGACAGTATTGTTTTCTTTCAAAAATCCACTTCATTTTCTTTACCCTATTATTTAAATGGTAATTGACAAAAACAAACTACATTGTCACCAGAAGAGCAATACAAAATGTACAAGTGATATATTAAAATCATCTTTCCAGCTTGAATTTCAATGATGCATTGGGGCAACGATTTTGTGAGAAATCTTCACCCATAAATAAAGATTTTCGTAATTTCTTACCTGTGTGCTTATTAGATATCACCTTGTTTTCACATTAAACAGACTTCCACATGAGAAAGCAGCAAGGATGCAGTGGCGTTAATGTTTCCTGGTGTCAACCTGTATTATTTCAGTAGACATTGAAATGAGGATGCATCTTGCTGCCTTTCCAATGAAGCAAGTTTAATTTAGTAATAGGTGAAAAACCATCCCTACAAAGGTGTTAATCAGAGACTTGGCTTTGTGGACACTTTTCAGAGAACAAATTTGTTAGCATAAAAATAAAGCCAGAAAATGAAGAGCTGTTTAATCACGCAATTTGATTTTTTTGCCAGCATATTTCTTTTTCTCTGCAACCCACTGCTAAATTGTGCTTCCTAGATGTTTTTATAAAATCACTGAATCAAATCTAACTCTGATTACATCAGAGAAGGCCAGGTACCCTACACCATAACAGGGGGTATGAAATTTGACTTGTCTACTTAAAGATCACCAAAATCTGATAACAAGGTCAATTAGGTCCCTGGGTGGGATTGAACCACCAACCTTTTGGTTAATAGCCGTACATACTAACTGATTGCGCCACAGAGACACTTTGCAAAAGTTCCTACTGACAAAGGCTAATAAGCATTCATCTAAAACGTTTCCTAGAAAAACTTTAAAAAGTCAATAATCTGGAGAGTTTTTGTAAGATGTTTCTTCCATCAACCAACGAAGAAACACATTGGTACTTTCCCATGATGAGTGAGTGCTTCAGGATCTCTTGCACTTACATGTGCAGCAGAGTACTGCAATGGAAGCATGCTGGGCCCATAACCCAGAGGTAGGCAGATTGAAACTATCCTCTGCTATATGCATTTTTTTTGTTAATTAAAGTAATCCAAAACTGGGATTGATATTTTGGCTCTTTTATTTTTACTTAAAGTACAATAACTTTTACCATTTTAATTTGTTTTAATAGTATATTGACAGTATTGTTTTCTTTCAGAAATCCACTTCATTTTCTTTACCCTATTATTAAAATGGTAATTGACAAAAACAAACTACATTGTCACCAGAAGAGCAATACAAAATGTACAAGTGATATATTAAAATCATCTTTCCAGCTTGAATTTCAATGATGCATTGGGGCAACGATTTTGTGAGAAACATCTTCACCCTTAAATAAAGATTTTCGTAATTTTTTAACTGTGTGCTAATTAGATATCACCTTGTTTTCACATTAAACAGACTTCCACATGAGAAAGCAGCAAGGATGCAGTGGCGTTAATGTTTCCTGGTGTCAACCTGTATTATTTCAGTAGACATTGAAATGAGGATGCATCTTGCTGCCTGTCCAATGAAGCAAGTTTAATTTAGTAATAGGTGAAAAACCATCCCTACAAAGGTGTTAATCAGAGACTTGGCTTTGTGGACACTTTTCAGAGAACAAATTTGTTAGCATAAAAATAAAGCCAGAAAATGAAGAGCTGTTTAATCACGCAATTTGATTTTTTTGCCAGCATATTTCATTTTCTCTGCAACCCACTGCTAAATTGTGCTTCCTAGATGTTTTTATAAAATCACTGAATCAAATCTAACTCTGATTACATCAGAGAAGGCCAGGTACCCTACACCATAACAGGGGGTATGAAATTTGACTTGTCTACTTAAAGATCACCAAAATCTGATAACAAGGTCAATTAGGTCCCTGGGTGGGATTGAACCACCAACCTTTTGGTTAATAGCCATACATACTAACTGATTGCGCCACAGAGACACTTTGCAAAAGTTCATACTGACAAAGGCTAATAAGCATTCATCTAAAACGTTTCCTAGAAAAACTTTAAAAAGTCAATAATCTGGAGAGTTTTTGTAAGATGTTTCTTCCATCAACCAACGAAGAAACACATTGGTACTTTCCCATGATGAGTGAGTGCTTCAGGATCTCTTGCACTTACATGTGCAGCAGAGTACTGCAATGGAAGCATGCTGGGCCCATAAGCCAGAGGTAGGCAGATTGAAACTATCCTCTGCTATCTGCATTTTTTTTTTGTTAATTAAAGTAATCCAAAACTGGGATTGATATTTTGGCTCTTTTATTTTTACTTAAAGTACAATAACTTTTACCATTTTAATTTGTTTTAATAGTATATTGACAGTATTGTTTTCTTTCAGAAATCCACTTCATTTTCTTTACCCTATTATTAAAATGGTAATTGACAAAAACAAACTACATTGTCACCAGAAGAGCAATACAAAATGTACAAGTGATATATTAAAATCATCTTTCCAGCTTGAATTTCAATGATGCATTGGGGCAACGATTTTGTGGGAAACATCTTCACCCTTAAATAAAGATTTTCTTAATTCCTTACCTGTGTGCTAATTAGATATCACCTTGTTTTCACATTAAACAGACTTCCACATGAGAAAGCAGCAAGGATGCAGTGGCGTTAATGTTTCCTGGTGTCAACCTGTATTATTTCAGTAGACATTGAAATGAGGATGCATCTTGCTGCCTTTCCAATGAAGCAAGTTTAATTTAGTAATAGGTGAAAAACCATCCCTACAAAGGTGTTAATCAGAGACTTGGCTTTGTGGACACTTTTCAGAGAACAAATTTGTTAGCATAAAAATAAAGCCAGAAAATGAAGAGCTGTTTAATCACTCAAATGGATTTTTTTGCCAGCATATTTCTTTTTCTCTGCAACCCACTGCTAAATTGTGCTTCCTAGATGTTTTTATAAAATCACTGAATCAAATCTAACTCTGATTACATCAGAGAAGGCCAGGTACCCTACACCATAACAGGGGGTTTGAAATTTTGACTTGTCTACTTAAAGATCACCAAAATCTGATAACAAGGTCAATTACGTACCTGGGTGGGATTGAACCACCAACCTTTTGGTTAATAGCCGTACACACTAACTGATTGCGCCACAGAGACACATTGCAAAAGTATATACTGACAAGGGCTAATAAGCATTCATCTAAAACGTTTCCTAGAAAAACTTTAAAAAGTCAATAATCTGGAGAGTTTTTGTAAGATGTTTCTTCCATCAACCAACGAAGAAACACATTGGTACTTTCCCATGATGAGTGAGTGCTTCAGGATCTCTTGCACTTACATGTGCAGCAGAGTACAGCAATGGAAGCATGCTGGGCTCATAACCCAGAGGTAGGCAGATTGAAACTATCCTCTGCTGTATGCTTTTTTTTTTGTTAATTAAAGTGATCCAAAACTGGGATTGATATTTTGGCTCTTTTATTTTTACTTAAAGTACAATAACTTTTACCATTTTAATTTGTTTTAATAGTATATTGACAGTATTGTTTTCTTTCAAAAATCCACTTCATTTTCTTTACCCTATTATTAAAATGGTAATTGACAAAAACAAACTACATTGTCACCAGAAGAGCAATACAAAATGTACAAGTGATATATTAAAATCATCTTTCCAGCTTGAATTTCAATGATGCATTGGGGCAACGATTTTGTGAGAAACATCTTCACCCTTAAATAAAGATTTTCTTAATTCCTTACCTGTGTGCTAATTAGATATCACCTTGTTTTCACATTAAACAGACTTCCACATGAGAAAGCAGCAAGGATGCAGTGGCGTTAATGTTTCCTGGTGTCAACCTGTATTATTTCAGTAGACATTGAAATGAGGATGCATCTTGCTGCCTTTCCAATGAAGCAAGTTTAATTTAGTAATAGGTGAAAAACCATCCCTACAAAGGTGTTAATCAGAGACTTGGCTTTGTGGACACTTTTCAGAGAACAAATTTGTTAGCATAAAAATAAAGCCAGAAAATGAAGAGCTGTTTAATCACTCAAATGGATTTTTTTGCCAGCATATTTCTTTTTCTCTGCAACCCACTGCTAAATTGTGCTTCCTAGCTGTTTTTATAAAATCACTGAATCAAATCTAACTCTGATTACATCAGAGAAGGCCAGGTACCCTACACCATAACAGGGGGTTTGAAATTTTGACTTGTCTACTTAAAGATCACCAAAATCTGATAACAAGGTCAATTAGGTCGGATTGAACCACCAACCTTTTGGTTAATAGCCATACATACTAACTGATTGCGCCACAGAGACACTTTGCAAAAGTTCATACTGACAAAGGCTAAAAAGCATTCATCTAAAACGTTTCCTAGAAAAACTTTAAAAAGTCAATAATCTGGAGAGTTTTTGTAAGATGTTTCTTCCATCAACCAACGAAGAAACACATTGGTACTTTCCCATGATGAGTGAGTGCTTCAGGATCTCTTGCACTTACATGTGCAGCAGAGTACTGCAATGGAAGCATGCTGGGCCCATAAGCCAGAGGTAGGCAGATTGAAACTATCCTCTGCTATATTCATTTTTTTTTTGTTAATTAAAGTAATCCAAAACTGGGATTGATATTTTGGCTCTTTTATTTTTACTTAAAGTACAATAACTTTTACAATTTTAATTTGTTTTAATAGTATATTGACAGTATTGTTTTCTTTCAGAAATCCACTTCATTTTCTTTACCCTATTATTAAAATGGTAATTGACAAAAACAAACTACATTGTCACCAGAAGAGCAATACAAAATGTACAAGTGATATATTAAAATCATCTTTCCAGCTTGAATTTCAATGATGCATTGGGGCAACGATTTTGTGAGAAACATCTTCACCCTTAAATAAAGATTTTCTTAATTCCTTACCTGTGTGCTAATTAGATATCACCTTGTTTTCACATAAAACAGACTTCCACATGAGAAAGCAGCTTAAACAGCTCTTCATTTTCTGGCTTTATTTTTATGCTAACAAATTTGTTCTCTGAAAAGTGTCCACAAAGCCAAGTCTCTGATTAACACCTTTGTAGGGATGGTTTTTCACCTATTACTAAATTAAACTTGCTTCATTGGAAAGGCAGCAAGATGCATCCTCATTTCAATGTCTACTGAAATAATACAGGTTGACACCAGGAAACATTAACGCCACTGCATCCTTGCTGCTTTCTCATGTGGAAGTCTGTTTAATGTGAAAACAAGGTGATATCTAATTAGCACACAGGTAAGGAATTAATAAAATCTTTATTTAAGGGTGAAGATGTTTCTCACAAAATCGTTGCCCCAATGCATCATTGAAATTCAAGCTGGAAAGATGATTTTAATATATCACTTGTACATTTTGTATTGCTCTTCTGGTGACAATGTAGTTTGTATTTGTCAATTACCATTTTAATAATAGGGTAAAGAAAATGAAGTGGATTTCTGAAAGAAAACAATACTGTCAATATACTATTAAAACAAATTAAAATGGTAAAAGTTATTGTACTTTAAGTAAAAATAAAAGAGCCAAAATATCAATCCCAGTTTTGGATTACTTTAATTAACAAAAAAAAATGCATATAGCAGAGGATAGTTTCAATCTGCCTACCTCTGGCTTATGGGCCCAGCATGCTTCCATTGCAGTACTCTGCTGCACATGTAAGTGCAAGAGATCCTGAAGCACTCACTCATCATGGGAAAGTACCAATGTGTTTCTTCGTTGGTTGATGGAAGAAACATCTTACAAAAACTCTCCAGATTATTGACTTTTTTAAGTTTTTCTAGGAAACGTTTTAGATGAATGCTTATTAGCCTTTGTCAGTATGAACTTTTGCAAAGTGTCTCTGTGGCGCAATCAGTTAGTATGTACGGCTATTAACCAAAAGGTTGGTGGTTCAATCCCACCCAGGGACCTAATTGACCTTGTTATCAGATTTTGGTGATCTTTAAGTAGGCAAGTCAAATTTCATACCCCCTGTTATGGTGTAGGGTACCTTGCCTTCTCTGATTTAATCAGAGTTAGATTTGATTCAGTGATTTTATAAAAACATCTAGGAAGCACAATTTAGCAGTGGGTTGCAGAGAAAAAGAAATATGCTGGCAAAAAAAATCAAATTGCGTGATTAAACAGCTCTTCATTTTCTGGCTTTATTTTTATGCTAACAAATTTGTTCTCTGAAAATTGTCCACAAAGCCAAGTCTCTGATTAACACCTTTGTAGGGATGGTTTTTCACCTATTACTAAATTAAACTTGCTTCATTGGAAAGGCAGTAAGATGCATCCTCATTTCAATGTCTACTGAAATAATACAGGTTGACACCAGGAAACATTAACGCCACTGCATCCTTGCTGCTTTCTCATGTGGAAGTCTGTTTAATATGAAAACAAGGTGATATCTAATTAGCACACAGGTAAGGAATTAAGAAAATCTTTATTTAAGGGTGAAGATGTTTCTCACAAAATCGTTGCCCCAATGCATCATTGTAATTCAAGCTGGAAAGATGATTTTAATATATCACTTGTACATTTTGAATTGCTCTTCTGGTGACAATGTAGTTTGTTTTTGTCAATTACCATTTAAAAAATAGGGTAAAGAAAATTAAGTGGATTTTTGAAAGAAAACAATACTGTCAATATACTATTAAAACAAATTAAAATGGTAAAAGTTATTGTACTTTAAGTAAAAATAAAAGAGCCAAAATATCAATCCCAGTTTTGGATTACTTTAATTAACAAACGATAAAATGCATATAGCAGAGGATAGTTTCAATCTGCCTACCTCTGGGTTATGGGCCCAGCATGCTTCCATTGCTGTACTCTGCTGCACATGTAAGTGCAAGAGATCCTGAAGCACTCACTCAACATGGGAAAGTACCAATGTGTTTCTTCGTTGGTTGATGGAAGAAACATCTTACAAAAACTCTCCAGATTATTGACTTTTTAAAGTTTTTCTAGGAAACGTTTTAGATGAATGCTTATTAGCCCTTGTCAGTATATACTTTCACAATGTGTCTCTGTGGCGCAATCAGTTAGTGTTTACGGCTATTAACCAAAAGGTTGGTGGTTCAATCCCACCCAGGTACGTAATTGACCTTGTTATCAGATTTTGGTGATCTTTAAGTAGACAAGTCAAAATTTCAAACCACCTGTTATGGTGTAGGGTACCTGGCCTTCTCTGATGTAATCAGAGTTAGATTTGATTCAGTGATTTTATAAAAACAGCTAGGAAGCACAATTTAGCAGTGGGTTGCAGAGAAAAAGAAATATGCTGGCAAAAAAATCCATTTGAGTGATTAAACAGCTCTTCATTTTCTGGCTTTATTTTTATGCTAACAAATTTGTTCTCTGAAAAGGGTCCACAAAGCCAAGTCTCTGATTAACACCTTTGTAGGGATGGTTTTTCACCTATTACTAAATTAAACTTGCTTCATTGGAAAGGCAGCAAGATGCATCCTCATTTCAATGTCTACTGAAATAATACAGGTTGACACCAGGAAACATTAACGCCACTGCATCCTTGCTGCTTTCTCATGTGGAAGTCTGTTTAATGTGAAAACAAGGTGATATCTAATTAGCACACAGGTAAGGAATTAAGAAAATCTTTATTTAAGGGTGAAGATGTTTCTCACAAAATCGTTGCCCCAATGCATCATTGAAATTCAAGCTGGAAAGATGATTTTAATATATCACTTGTACATTTTGTATTGCTCTTCTGGTGACAATGTAGTTTGTTTTTGTCAATTACCATTTTAATAATAGGGTAAAGAAAATGAAGTGGATTTTTGAAAGAAAACAATACTGTCAATATACTATTAAAACAAAATAAATGGTAAAAGTTATTGTACTTTAAGTAAAAATAAAAGAGACAAAATATCAATCCCAGTTTTGGATTACTTTAATTAACAAAAAAAAATGCATATAGCAGAGGATAGTTTCAATCTGCCTACCTCTGGGTTATGGGCCCAGCATGCTTCCATTGCTGTACTCTGCTGCACATGTAAGTGCAAGAGATCCTGAAGCACTCACTCATCATGGGAAAGTACCAATGTGTTTCTTCGTTGGTTGATGGAAGAAACATCTTACAAAAACTCTCCAGATTATTGACTTTTTTAAGTTTTTCTAGGAAACGTTTTAGATGAATGCTTATTAGCCCTTGTCAGTATATACTTTCATAATGTGTCTCTGTGGCGCAATCAGTTAGTGTGTACGGCTATTAACCAAAAGGTTGGTGGTTCAATCCCACCCAGGTACGTAATTGACCTTGTTATCAGATTTTGGTGATCTTTAAGTAGACAAGTCAAAATTTCAAACCCCCTGTTATGGTGTAGGGTACCTGGCCTTCTCTGATGTAATCAGAGTTAGATTTGATTCAGTGATTTTATAAAAACAGCTAGGAAGCACAATTTAGCAGTGGGTTGCAGAGAAAAAGAAATATGCTGGCAAAAAAATCCATTTGAGTGATTAAACAGCTATTCATTTTCTGGCTTTATTTTTATGCTAACAAATTTGTTCTCTGAAAAGTGTCCACAAAGCCAAGTCTCTGATTAACACCTTTGTAGGGATGGTTTTTCACCTATTACTAAATTAAACTTGCTTCATTGGAAAGGCAGCAAGATGCATCCTCATTTCAATGTCTACTGAAATAATACAGGTTGACACCAGGAAACATTAACGCCACTGCATCCTTGCTGCTTTCTCATGTGGAAGTCTGTTTAATGTGAAAACAAGGTGATATCTAATTAGCACACAGGTAAGGAATTAAGAAAATCTTTATTTAAGGGTGAAGATGTTTCTCACAAAATCGTTGCCGCAATGCATCATTGAAATTCAAGCTGGAAAGATAATTTTAATATATCACTTGTACATTTTGTATTGCTCTTCTGGTGACAATGTAGTTTGTTTTTGTCAATTACCATTTTAATAATAGGGTAAAGAAAATGAAGTGGATTTTTGAAAGAAAACAATACTGTCAATATACTATTAAAACAAATTAAAATGGTAAAAGTTATTGTACTTTAAGTAAAAATAAAAGAGCCAAAATATCAATCCCAGTTTTGGATCACTTTAATTAACAAAAAAAAAAAGCATACAGCAGAGGATAGTTTCAATCTGCCTACCTCTGGGTTATGAGCCCAGCATGCTTCCATTGCTGTACTCTGCTGCACATGTAAGTGCAAGAGATCCTGAAGCACTCACGATGAGTGAGTGCTTCAGGATCTCTTGCACTTACATGTGCAGCAGAGTACAGCAATGGAAGCATGCTGGGCTCATAACCCAGAGGTAGGCAGATTGAAACTATCCTCTGCTCGTTGGTTGATGGAAGAAACATCTTACAAAAACTCTCCAGATTATTGACTTTTTAAAGTTTTTCTAGGAAACGTTTTAGATGAATGCTTATTAGCCCTTGTCAGTATATACTTTCGTAATGTGTCTCTGTGGCGCAATCAGTTAGTGTGTATGGCTATTAACCAAAAGGTTGGTGGTTCAATCCCACCCAGGTACGTAATTGACCTTGTTATTAGATTTTGGTGATCTTTAAGTAGACAAGTCAAAATTTCAAACCCCCTGTTATGGTGTAGGGTACCTGGCCTTCTCTGATGTAATCAGAGTTAGATTTGATTCAGTGATTTTATAAAAACAGCTAGGAAGCACAATTTAGCAGTGGGTTGCAGAGAAAAAGAAATATGCTGGCAAAAAAATCCATTTGAGTGATTAAACAGCTCTTCATTTTCTGGCTTTATTTTTATGCTAACAAATTTGTTCTCTGAAAAGTGTCCACAAAGCCAAGTCTCTGATTAACACCTTTGTAGGGATGGTTTTTCACCTATTACTAAATTAAACTTGCTTCATTGGAAAGGCAGCAAGATGCATCTTCATTTCAATGTCTACTGAAATAATACAGGTTGACACCAGGAAACATTAACGCCACTGCATCCTTGCTGCTTTCTCATGTGGAAGTCTGTTTAATGTGAAAACAAGGTGATATCTAATTAGCACACAGGTAAGGAATTAAGAAAATCTTTATTTAAGGGTGAAGATGTTTCTCACAAAATCGTTGCCCCAATGCATCATTGAAATTCAAGCTGGAAAGATGATTTTAATATATCACTTGTACATTTTGTATTGTGGTGACAATGTAGTTTGTTTTTGTCAATTACCATTTTAATAATAGGGTAAAGAAAATGAAGTGGATTTTTGAAAGAAAACAATACTGTCAATATACTATTAAAACAAAATAAATGGTAAAAGTTATTGTACTTTAAGTAAAAATAAAAGAGCCAAAATATCAATCCCAGTTTTGGATTACTTTAATTAACAAAAAAAAATGCATATAGCAGAGGATAGTTTCAATCTGCCTACCTCTGGCTTATGGGCCCAGCATGCTTCCATTGCAGTACTCTGCTACACATGTAAGTGCAAGAGATCCTGAAGCACTCACTTATCATGGGAAAGTACCAATGTGTTTCTTCGTTGGTTGATGGAAGAAACATCTTACAAAAACTCTCCAGATTATTGACTTTTTAAAGTTTTTCTAGGAAACGTTTTAGATGAATGCTTATTAGCCTTTGTCAGCATGAACTTTTGCAAAGTATCTCTGTGGCGCAATCAGTTAGTATGTATGGCTATTAACCAAAAGGTTGGTGGTTCAATCCCACCCAGGGACGTAATTGACCTTGTTATCAGATTTTGGTGATCTTTAAGTAGACAAGTCAAATTTCATACCCCCTGTTATGGTGTAGGGTACCTGGCCTTCTCTGATGTAATCAGAGTTAGATTTGATTCAGTGATTTTATAAAAACATCTAGGAAGCACAATTTAGCAGTGGGTTGCAGAGAAAAAGAAATATGCTGGCAAAAAAATCAAATTGTGTGATTAAACAGCTCTTCATTTTCTGGCTTTATTTTTATGCTAACAAATTTGTTCTCTGAAAAGTGTCCACAAAGCCAAGTCTCTGATTAACACCTTTGTAGGGATGGTTTTTCACCTATTACTAAATTAAACTTGCTTCATTGGAAAGGCAGCAAGATGCATCCTCATTTCAATGTCTACTGCAATAATACAGGTTGACACCAGGAAACATTAACGCCACTGCATCCTTGCTGCTTTCTCATGTGGAAGTCTGTTTAATATGAAAACAAGGTGATATCTAATTAGCACACAGGTAAGGAATTAAGAAAATCTTTATTTAAGGGTGAAGATGTTTCTCACAAAATCGTTGCCCCAATGCATCATTGAAATTCAAGCTGGAAAGATGATTTTAATATATCACTTGTACATTTTGAATTGCTCTTCTGGTGACAATGTAGTTTGTTTTTGTCAATTACCATTTAAATAATATTGTAAAGAAAATTAAGTGGATTTTTGAAAGAAAACAATACTGTCAATATACTATTAAAACAAATTAAAATGGTAAAAGTTATTGTACTTTAAGTAAAAATAAAAGAGCCAAAATATCAATCCCAGTTTTGGATTACTTTAATTAACAAACAAAAAAAAATGCATATAGCAGAGAATAGTTTCAATCTGCCTACCTCTGGGTTATGGGCCCAGCATGCTTCCATTGCTGTACTCTGCTGCACATGTAAGTGCAAGAGATCCTGAAGCACTCACTCATCATGGGAAAGTACCAATGTGTTTCTTCGTTGGTTGATGGAAGAAACATCTTACAAAAACTCTCCAGATTATTGACTTTTTAAAGTTTTTCTAGGAAACGTTTTAGATGAATGCTTATTAGCCCTTGTCAGTATATACTTTCACAATGTGTCTCTGTGGCGCAATCAGTTAGTGTGTACGGCTATTAACCAAAAGGTTGGTGGTTCAATCCCACCCAGGTACGTAATTGACCTTGTTATCAGATTTTGGTGATCTTTAAGTAGACAAGTCAAAATTTCAAACCCCCTGTTATGGTGTAGGGTACCTGGCCTTCTCTGATGTAATCAGAGTTAGATTTGATTCAGTGATTTTATAAAAACAGCTAGGAAGCACAATTTAGCAGTGGGTTGCAGAGAAAAAGAAATATGCTGGCAAAAAAATCCATTTGAGTGATTAAACAGCTCTTCATTTTCTGGCTTTATTTTTATGCTAACAAATTTGTTCTCTGAAAAGTGTCCACAAAGCCAAGTCTCTGATTAACACCTTTGTAGGGATGGTTTTTCACCTATTACTAAATTAAACTTGCTTCATTGGAAAGGCAGCAAGATGCATCCTCATTTCAATGTCTACTGAAATAATACAGGTTGACACCAGGAAACATTAACGCCACTGCATCCTTGCTGCTTTCTCATGTGGAAGTCTGTTTAATGTGAAAACAAGGTGATATCTAATTAGCACACAGGTAAGGAATTAAGAAAATCTTTATTTAAGGGTGAAGATGTTTCTCACAAAATCGTTGCCGCAATGCATCATTGAAATTCAAGCTGGAAAGATAATTTTAATATATCACTTGTACATTTTGTATTGCTCTTCTGGTGACAATGTAGTTTGTTTTTGTCAATTACCATTTTAATAATAGGGTAAAGAAAATGAAGTGGATTTTTGAAAGAAAACAATACTGTCAATATACTATTAAAACAAATTAAAATGGTAAAAGTTATTGTACTTTAAGTAAAAATAAAAGAGCCAAAATATCAATCCCAGTTTTGGATCACTTTAATTAACAAAAAAAAAAAGCATACAGCAGAGGATAGTTTCAATCTGCCTACCTCTGGGTTATGAGCCCAGCATGCTTCCATTGCTGTACTCTGCTGCACATGTAAGTGCAAGAGATCCTGAAGCACTCACGATGAGTGAGTGCTTCAGGATCTCTTGCACTTACATGTGCAGCAGAGTACAGCAATGGAAGCATGCTGGGCTCATAACCCAGAGGTAGGCAGATTGAAACTATCCTCTGCTCGTTGGTTGATGGAAGAAACATCTTACAAAAACTCTCCAGATTATTGACTTTTTAAAGTTTTTCTAGGAAACGTTTTAGATGAATGCTTATTAGCCCTTGTCAGTATATACTTTCGCAATGTGTCTCTGTGGCGCAATCAGTTAGTGTGTACGGCTATTAACCAAAAGGTTGGTGGTTCAATCCCACCCAGGTACGTAATTGACCTTGTTATCAGATTTTGGTGATCTTTAAGTAGACAAGTCAAAATTTCAAACCCCCTGTTATGGTGTAGGGTACCTGGCCTTCTCTGATGTAATCAGAGTTAGATTTGATTCAGTGATTTTATAAAAACAGATAGGAAGCACAATTTAGCAGTGGGTTGCAGAGAAAAAGAAATATGCTGGCAAAAAAATCCATTTGAGTGATTAAACAGCTCTTCATTTTCTGGCTTTATTTTTATGCTAACAAATTTGTTCTCTGAAAAGTGTCCACAAAGCCAAGTCTCTGATTAACACCTTTGTAGGGATGGTTTTTCACCTATTACTAAATTAAACTTGCTTCATTGGAAAGGCAGCAAGATGCATCCTCATTTCAATGTCTACTGAAATAATACAGGTTGACACCAGGAAACATTAACGCCACTGCATCCTTGCTGCTTTCTCATGTGGAAGTCTGTTTAATGTGAAAACAAGGTGATATCTAATTAGCACACAGGTAAGGAATTAAGAAAATCTTTATTTAAGGGTGAAGATGTTTCTCACAAAATCGTTGCCCCAATGCATCATTGAAATTCAAGCTGGAAAGATGATTTTAATATATCACTTGTACATTTTGTATTGTGGTGACAATGTAGTTTGTTTTTGTCAATTACCATTTTAATAATAGGGTAAAGAAAATGAAGTGGATTTTTGAAAGAAAACAATACTGTCAATATACTATTAAAACAAAATAAATGGTAAAAGTTATTGTACTTTAAGTAAAAATAAAAGAGCCAAAATATCAATCCCAGTTTTGGATTACTTTAATTAACAAAAAAAAATGCATATAGCAGAGGATAGTTTCAATCTGCCTACCTCTGGCTTATGGGCCCAGCATGCTTCCATTGCAGTACTCTGCTGCACATGTAAGTGCAAGAGATCCTGAAGCACTCACTCATCATGGGAAAGTACCAATGTGTTTCTTCGTTGGTTGATGGAAGAAACATCTTACAAAAACTCTCCAGATTATTGACTTTTTAAAGTTTTTCTAGGAAACGTTTTAGATGAATGCTTATTAGCCTTTGTCAGTATGAACTTTTGCAAAGTATCTCTGTGGCGCAATCAGTTAGTATGTATGGCTATTAACCAAAAGGTTGGTGGTTCAATCCCACCCAGGGACGTAATTGACCTTGTTATCAGATTTTGGTGATCTTTAAGTAGACAAGTCAAATTTCATACCCCCTGTTATGGTGTAGGGTACCTGGCCTTCTCTGATGTAATCAGAGTTAGATTTGATTCAGTGATTTTATAAAAACATCTAGGAAGCACAATTTAGCAGTTGGTTGCAGAGAAAAAGAAATATGCTGGCAAAAAAATCAAATTGTGTGATTAAACAGCTCTTCATTTTCTGGCTTTATTTTTATGCTAACAAATTTGTTCTCTGAAAAGTGTCCACAAAGCCAAGTCTCTGATTAACACCTTTGTAGGGATGGTTTTTCACCTATTACTAAATTAAACTTGCTTCATTGGAAAGGCAGCAAGATGCATCCTCATTTCAATGTCTACTGCAATAATACAGGTTGACACCAGGAAACATTAACGCCACTGCATCCTTGCTGCTTTCTCATGTGGAAGTCTGTTTAATATGAAAACAAGGTGATATCTAATTAGCACACAGGTAAGGAATTAAGAAAATCTTTATTTAAGGGTGAAGATGTTTCTCACAAAATCGTTGCCCCAATGCATCATTGAAATTCAAGCTGGAAAGATGATTTTAATATATCACTTGTACATTTTGAATTGCTCTTCTGGTGACAATGTAGTTTGTTTTTGTCAATTACCATTTAAATAATAGGGTAAAGAAAATTAAGTGGATTTTTGAAAGAAAACAATACTGTCAATATACTATTAAAACAAATTAAAATGGTAAAAGTTATTGTACTTTAAGTAAAAATAAAAGAGCCAAAATATCAATCCCAGTTTTGGATTACTTTAATTAACAAACAAAAAAATGCATATAGCAGAGGTTAGTTTCAATCTGCCTACCTCTGGGTTATGGGCCCAGCATGCTTCCATTGCTGTACTCTGCTGCACATGTAAGTGCAAGAGATCCTGAAGCACTCACTCATCATGGGAAAGTACCAATGTGTTTCTTCGTTGGTTGATGGAAGAAACATCTTACAAAAACTCTCCAGATTATTGACTTTTTAAAGTTTTTCTAGGAAACGTTTTAGATGAATGCTTATTAGCCCTTGTCAGTATATACTTTCACAATGTGTCTCTGTGGCGCAATCAGTTAGTGTGTACGGCTGTTAACCAAAAGGTTGGTGGTTCAATCCCACCCAGGTCTGTAATTAACCTTGTTATCAGATTTTGGTGATCTTTAAGTAGACAAGTCAAAATTTCATACCCCCTGTTATGGTGTAGGGTACCTGGCCTTCTCTGATGTAATCAGAGTTAGATTTGATTCAGTGATTTTATAAAAACAGCTAGGAAGCACAATTTAGCAGTGGGTTGCAGAGAAAAAGAAATATGCTGGCAAAAAAATCCATTTGAGTGATTAAACAGCTCTTCATTTTCTGGCTTTATTTTTATGCTAACAAATTTGTTCTCTGAAAAGTGTCCACAAAGCCAAGTCTCTGATTAACACCTTTGTAGGGATGGTTTTTCACCTATTACTAAATTAAACTTGCTTCATTGGAAAGGCAGCAAGATGCATCCTCATTTCAATGTCTACTGAAATAATACAGGTTGACACCAGGAAACATTAACGCCACTGCATCCTTGCTGCTTTCTCATGTGGAAGTCTGTTTAATGTGAAAACAAGGTGATATCTAATTAGCACACAGGTAAGGAATTAAGAAAATCTTTATTTAAGGGTGAAGATGTTTCTCACAAAATCGTTGCCCCAATGCATCATTGAAATTCAAGCTGGAAAGATGATTTTAATATATCACTTGTACATTTTGTATTGCTCTTCTGGTGACAATGTAGTTTGTTTTTTTCAATTACCATTTTAATAATAGGGTAAAGAAAATGAAGTGGATTTCTGAAAGAAAACAATACTGTCAATATACTATAAAAACAAATTAAAATGGTAAAAGATATTGTACTTTAAGTAAAAATAAAAGAGCCAAAATATCAATCCCAGTTTTGGATTACTTTAATTAACAAAAAAAAATGCATATAGCAAAGGATAGTTTCAATCTGCCTACCTCTGGGTTATGGGCCCAGCATGCTTCCATTGCAGTACTCTGCTGCACATGTAAGTGCAAGAGATCCTGAAGCACTCACTCATCATGGGAAAGTACCAATGTGTTTCTTCGTTGGTTGATGGAAGAAACATCTTACAAAAACTCTCCAGATTATTGACTTTTTAAAGTTTTTCTAGGAAACGTTTTAGATGAATGCTTATTAGCCTTTGTCAGTATCAACTTTTGCAAAGTGTCTCTGTGGCGCAATCAGTTAGTATGTACGGCTATTAACCAAAACGTTGGTGGTTCAATCCCACCCAGGGACCTAATTGACCTTGTTATCAGATTTTGGTGATCTTTAAGTAGACAACTCAAATTTCATACCCCCTGTTATGGTGTAGGGTACCTGGCCTTCTCTGATGTAATCAGAGTTAGATTTGATTCAGTGATTTTATAAAAACATCTAGGAAGCACAATTTAGCAGTGGGTTGCAGAGAAAAAGAAATATGCTGGCAAAAAAATCAAATTGCGTGATTAAACAGCTCTTCATTTTCTGGCTTTATTTTTATGCTAACAAATTTGTTCTCTGAAAAGTGTCCACAAAGCCAAGTCTCTGATTAACACCTTTGTAGGGATGGTTTTTCACCTATTACTAAATTAAACTTGCTTCATTGGAAAGGCAGCAAGATGCATCCTCATTTCAATGTCTACTGAAATAATACAGGTTGACACCAGGAAACATTAACGCCACTACATCCTTGCTGCTTTCTCATGTGGAAGTCTGTTTAATGTGAAAACAAGGTGATATCTAATTAGCACACAGGTAAGAAATTACGAAAATCTTTATTTAAGGGTGAAGATGTTTCTTACAAAATCGTTGCCCCAATGCATCATTGAAATTCAAGCTGGAAAGATGATTTTAATATATCACTTGTACATTTTGTATTGCTCTTCTGGTGACAATGTAGTTTGTTTTTGTCAATAACCATTTTAATAATAGGGTAAAGAAAATGAAGTGGATTTTTGAAAGAAAACAATACTGTCAATATACTATTAAAACAAAATAAATGGTAAAAGTTATTGTACTTTAAGTAAAAATAAAAGAGACAAAATATCAATCCCAGTTTTGGATTACTTTAATTAACAAAAAAAAATGCATATAGCAGAGGATAGTTTCAATCTGCCTACCTGTGGCTTATGGGCCCAGCATGCTTCCATTGCAGTACTCTGCTGCACATGTAAGTGCAAGAGATCCTGAAGCACTCACTCATCATGGGAAAGTACCAATGTGTTTCTTCGTTGGTTGATGGAAGAAACATCTTACAAAAACTCTTCAGATTATTGACTTTTTAAAGTTTTTCTAGGAAACGTTTTAGATGAATGCTTATTAGCCTTTGTCAGTATGAACTTTTGCAAAGTATCTCTGTGGCGCAATCAGTTAGTATGTATGGCTATTAACCAAAAGGCTGGTGGTTCAATCCCACCCGGGGACGTAATTGACCTTGTTATCAGATTTTGGTGATCTTTAAGTAGACAAGTCAAATTTCATACCCCCTGTTATGGTGTAGGGTACCTGGCCTTCTCTGATGTAATCAGAGTTAGATTTGATTCAGTGATTTTATAAAAACATCTAGGAAGCACAATTTAGCAGTGGGTTGCAGAGAAAAAGAAATATGCTGGCAAAAAAATCAAATTGCGTGATTAAACAGCTCTTCATTTTCTGGCTTTATTTTTATGCTAACAAATTTGTTCTCTGAAAAGTGTCCACAAAGCCAAGTCTCTGATTAACACCTTTGTAGGGATGGTTTTTCACCTATTACTAAATTAAACTTGCTTCATTGGAAAGGCAGCAAGATGCATCCTCATTTCAATGTCTACTGAAATAATACAGGTTGACACCAGGAAACATTAACGCCACTGCATCCTTGCTGCTTTCTCATGTGGAAGTCTGTTTAATGTGAAAACAAGGTGATATCTAATTAGCACACAGGTAAGAAATTACGAAAATCTTTATTTAAGGGTGAAGATGTTTCTCACAAAATCGTTGCCCCAATGCATCATTGAAATTCAAGCTGGAAAGATGATTTTAATATATCACTTGTACATTTTGTATTGCTCTTCTGGTGACAATGTAGTTTGTTTTTGTCAATTACCATTTTAATAATAGGGTAAAGAAAATGAAGTGGATTTTTGAAAGAAAACAATACTGTCAATATACTATTAAAACAAATTAAAATGGTAAAAGTTATTGTACTTTAAGTAAAAATAAAAGAGCCAAAATATCAATCCCAGTTTTGGATTACTTTAATTAACAAAAAAAAATGCATATAGCAGAGGATAGTTTCAATCTGCCTACCTATGGGTTATGGGCCCAGCATGCTTCCATTGCAGTACTCTGCTGCACATGTAAGTGCAAGAGATCCTGAAGCACTCACTCATCATGGGAAAGTATCAATGTGTTTCTTCGTTGGTTGATGGAAGAAACATCTTACAAAAACTCTCCAGATTATTGACTTTTTAAAGTTTTTCTAGGAAACGTTTTAGATGAATGCTTATTAGCCTTTGTCAGTATTAACTTTTGCAAAGTGTCTCTGTGGCGAAATCAGTTAGTATGTATGGCTATTAACCAAAAGGTTGGTGGTTCAATCCCACCCATGGACCTAATTGACCTTGTTATCAGATTTTGGTGATCTTTAAGTAGACAAGTCAAAATTTCAAACCCCCTGTTATGGTGTAGGGTACCTGGCCTTCTCTGATGTAATCAGAGTTAGATTTGATTCAGTGATTTTATAAAAACAGCTAGGAAGCACAATTTAGCAGTTGGTTGCAGAGAAAAAAAATATGCTGGCAGAAAAATCCAATTGAGTTATTAAACAGCTCTTTATTTTCTGGCTTTATTTTTATGCTAACAAATTTGTTCTCTGAAAAGTGTCCACAAAGCCAAGTCTCTGATTAACACCTTTGTAAGGATGGTTTTTCACCTATTACTAAATTAAACTTGCTTCATTGGAAAGGCAGCAAGATGCATCCTCATTTCAATGTCTACTGAAATATTACAAGTTGACACCAGGAAACATTAACGCCAATTCATCCTTGCTGCTTTCTCATGTGGAAGTCTGTTTAATATGAAAACAAGGTGATATCTAATTAGCACACAGTTAAGGTATTAAGAAAATCTTTATTTAAGGGTGAAGATGTTTCTCACAAAATCGTTGCCCCAATGCATCATTGAAATTCAAGCTGGAAAGATGATTTTAATATATCACTTGTACATTTTGTATTGCTCTTCTGGTGACAATGTAGTTTGTTTTTGTCAATTACCATTTTAATAATAGGGTAAAGAAAATTAAGTGGATTTTTGAAAGAAAACAATACTGTCAATATACTATTAAAACAAATTAAAATGGTAAAAGTTATTGTACTTTAAGTAAAAATAAAAGAGCCAAAATATCAATCCCAGTTTTGGATTACTTTAATTAACAAACAAAAAATTGCATATAGCAGAGGATAGTTTCAATCGGCCTACCTCTGGGTTATGGGCCCAGCATGCTTCCATTGCTGTACTCTGCTGCACATGTAAGTGCAAGAGATCCTGAAGCACTCAATCATCATGGGAAAGTACCAATGTGTTTCTTCGTTGGTTGATAGAAGAAACATCTTACAAAAACTCTCCAGATTATTGACTTTTTTAAGTTTTTCTAGGAAACGTTTTAGATGAATGCTTATTAGCATTTGTCAGTATGGACTTTTGCAAAGTGTCTCTGTGGCGCAATCAGTTAGTGTGTACGGCTATTAACCAAAAGGTTGGTGGTTCAATCCCACCCAGGGACGTAATTGACCTTGTTATCAGATTTTGGTGATCTTTAAGTAGACAAGTCAAATTTCATACCCCCTGTTATGGTGTAGGGTACCTGGCCTTCTCTGATGTAATCAGAGTTAGATTTGATTCAGTGATTTTATAAAAACATCTAGGAAGCACAATTTAGCAGTGGGTTGCAGAGAAAAAGAAATATGCTGGCAAAAAAATCAAATTGCGTGATTAAACAGCTCTTCATTTTCTGGCTTTATTTTTATGCTAACAAATTTGTTCTCTGAAAAGTGTCCACAAAGCCAAGTCTCTGATTAACACCTTTGTAGGGATGGTTTTTCACCTATTACTAAATTAAACTTGCTTCATTGGAAAGGCAGCAAGATGCATCCTCATTTCAATGTCTACTGAAATATTACAAGTTGACACCAGGAAACATTAACGCCAATTCATCCTTGCTGCTTTCTCATGTGGAAGTCTGTTTAATATGAAAACAAGGTGATATCTAATTAGCACACAGTTAAGGTATTAAGAAAATCTTTATTTAAGGGTGAAGATGTTTCTCACAAAATCGTTGCCCCAATGCATCATTGAAATTCAAGCTGGAAAGATGATTTTAATATATCACTTGTACATTTTGTATTGCTCTTCTGGTGACAATGTAGTTTGTTTTTGTCAATTACCATTTTAATAATAGGGTAAAGAAAATTAAGTGGATTTTTGAAAGAAAACAATACTGTCAATATACTATTAAAACAAATTAAAATGGTAAAAGTTATTGTACTTTAAGTAAAAATAAAAGAGCCAAAATATCAATCCCAGTTTTGGATTACTTTAATTAACAAACAAAAAATTGCATATAGCAGAGGATAGTTTCAATCGGCCTACCTCTGGGTTATGGGCCCAGCATGCTTCCATTGCTGTACTCTGCTGCACATGTAAGTGCAAGAGATCCTGAAGCACTCAATCATCATGGGAAAGTACCAATGTGTTTCTTCGTTGGTTGATAGAAGAAACATCTTACAAAAACTCTCCAGATTATTGACTTTTTTAAGTTTTTCTAGGAAACGTTTTAGATGAATGCTTATTAGCATTTGTCAGTATGGACTTTCGCAAAGTGTCTCTGTGGCGCAATCAGTTAGTGTGTACGGCTATTAACCAAAAGGTTGGTGGTTCAATCCCACCCAGGGACGTAATTGACCTTGTTATCAGATTTTGGTGATCTTTAAGTAGACAAGTCAAATTTCATACCCCCTGTTATGGTGTAGGGTACCTGGCCTTCTCTGATGTAATCAGAGTTAGATTTGATTCAGTGATTTTATAAAAACATCTAGGAAGCACAATTTAGCAGTGGGTTGCAGAGAAAAAGAAATATGCTGGCAAAAAAATCAAATTGCGTGATTAAACAGCTCTTCATTTTCTGGCTTTATTTTTATGCTAACAAATTTGTTCTCTGAAAAGTGTCCACAAAGCCAAGTCTCTGATTAACACCTTTGTAGGGATGGTTTTTCACCTATTACTAAATTAAACTTGCTTCATTGGAAAGGCAGCAAGATGCATCCTCATTTCAATGGTAAGTCAACCTTCTTGCCCTATGTTCCCTCTCAACGGATGAAGACGCATCATTATCTACCGCAGTCATTTTGGCCCAATAGATATGCAAGAAGTTAAGATTCCCCTTTCTTTGCAGGTAGAGGAAGGAAAAGGAAGAGGTCTGTAGCTTCTTCAAGATCGCAGGACCAGAGATTGTCCTCTGCTTCTGCCAAATCCACTGCATGACACTGGGGCTTTCTTGCAGGAGCCCACACCAGTGGGGGCACGTCTAAAACTCTTCAGTCAGTTCTGGATTCATTCGGACCTGGACTCGTGGGTTTTACAAATAGTGTCCCAAGGGTACAAACTGGGGTTTCAAGACGTTCCCCCTCACCGATTGTTCAAATTGGCCTAAGTCAGCAGGGAGAAGGTTTTTATTCAAGCCTCTTCGTGGTCCCGAAGCCGGACGGCTCAGTCAGACCAATCTTAAATCTGAAATCCCTCAATTTCTTCCTAAAGAAATTCAATTTCAAGATGGAATTTCTCAGGGCAGTGATCTCCAGTCCGGAGGACGGAGATTTCATGGTTTTGGTAGACATTAAGGATGCCTACTTACATGTTCCCATTTAGCCACTGCCTCAAGCTACCTAAGGTTTGCAATTCAGGATTGTCATTACCAATTTCAGACATTGCCGTTTGGTCTGTCCACGGCTCCGAGGATTTTCACCAGGGTGATGGCGGAAATTATGGTTCTCCTTCGCAAGCAAGGAGTCACAATTATCCCGTACTTGGATGATCTCCTGATAAAGGCGAGATCCAGGGACCAGTTGGTGCAAAACATTGCACTCTCCCTGACAGTTCTTCAACAACATGGTTGGCTCCTAAACTTGCCAAAATCGCAGTTGGTCCCAATGACGCGGTTGTTGTTTTTGGGAGTCATACTGTTAGGCGCCGGGGTCCGCTTGATGGTCTGCGCGGCCCGGCGCCTAGCAACTAGAGACGCCGTGCACGTACAGCCGCCGGCTCATTAGCAACGCTAGACGCCGGGCGCGCTGAGCCGCACGGACCCTAGCAACGGGGACGCCACTGGCGGACCGCGTTCCCCGTTGCTAGGCTTTAGGAAATTAAGATATTCACCTGCTCTCTGGCCGTGCAGCAAGGCAGCTGCACGGCATTTATTCTAATCAGCCTTTAGCAGCTGATTGGAGGACTCCTTGTTAAATACACTCCCAGGGCTTCTCACAGACGCCGGTAATAGCTTCCTGCATGCTGCCTTTGTTTGCTGAGAGTCTGTTTCCAGTCCTGCTGTATCCGGTCATTCCAGTCCGCAGAAGTCCGGTATTCGGGAGTTGTCATCTCATCCCAAGAGGTCGTTTGGTTCCCTGGAGTCCTGACTGATCACCGTTTTATATCCAGTGGTGTTCGTGAGTTGCGGCTCTGCCGTGTGTTGCGGCTCAGCCGCTTTACCTTTTATATTTTGTGTTTGGAGCATTTGTGGAGGGTTCCGCTTCCACAAGTCCTCTCTGGTACTTGGCGGTGCCGGGTAGGAGAATTGGACAAGTGGATATTTTGGTTGTCCTTTTTCCTGGCGGTTTCTCCGCACATATTATAGTTTTGAGTTTGCTTAGCCCCTGGCCTGGTTGTTTAGTTAGAGGGCCTCTTGTTATCACCCTGTCTCGGGTTTCCCTTTGTCTCTCATTAAGACCGGGGGGCATCGAAGTTGGGCAGACATAATCCGCCCTTCAAACGCGGCTGCCAAGGGCTCAAGAAACCATAGTCTCGCAGGGGATTTCTGACAACACGGGTGAGACAACAGAGTTAGGGCGCCAGGGGCTATTTTCCTGTCCTGCTCCCTTCCCCAGCATTCCGTTCCAGTGCTCCAGTCCTTGCCATAAGATCTTCTCTGACCAGAGTGCTGGAATCATAACATTATTACCGGCCATACCAAAACTTAAAATTAAACGGGGTTTAATTTTTTCTCATTCAGTTTTGTGAGAGTTTATCGGCCTCATGAATTCAACAGGTTTAGGGCCAAATCCTGGTCAGCTCTTAGTCAGCCAGATTCAAGAACTTACTCAGATGGTTCAGGATCTTTCTCTTCGGGTGAAGTCGCAGGAAGATCTTTTGCGAGCTTCCCCAAGGGTAGTCCCTGAACCAAAGATGCATTTGCCTGACCGTTTTTCTGGTGATAGAAAAGAGTTTTTTAATTTTAAAGAATCCTGTAAACTTTATTTTCGTTTAAGACCGACTTCCTCGGGTACTGAATCTCAGCGGGTCGGGTTTATTATTTCTTTGCTCCAGGGGGATCCTCAGACCTGGGCATTTGGTTTAAGAGCAGAGGATCCGGCATTGTTGTCAGTTGACGCTTTTTTTGAGTCTTTAGGGCTCTTGTATGATGACCCTGATAGAGAGGCGTCCGCTGAAAGTCAGTTGCGCGCTCTCAGACAGGGTAGAAATCCTGCAGAGGTTTATTGTACGGAGTTTCGCCGTTGGTCGAACGACTGTGGCTGGAATGACCCAGCCCTGCGCAGTCAGTTTCGCCTCGGCTTATCAGAGTCTATAAAAGACAGTCTCCTTCAGTACCCCGCTCCTGAGACTCTCGATAAACTCATGGAGCTTTCTATTAAGATTGATCGTCGTCTCAGAGAGCGGAGGGCTGAAAAAGGAGCACCTGTAAGGTCAAGTCCGTGTGTATATTCCATTCCTGAAGACGTAGAGGAGACCATGCAGATGGGTCTCTCCCGGCTGTCTCCTGAAGAAAGAGCCAGAAGGCAAAATTCTGGTCTTTGTCTGTACTGTGGGGGTAAGGGACATTTTGCTCGTAATTGTCCGAACAAGTCGGGAAATGCTTTGACCAGGTGAATTGTGAGGGGGTTCACCTAGGTCTGCAGCTTATCTCCTCGAATAACTCCCTTTTAGTCCCAGTTAAAGTTTCCTTTGGCAGCCTCAGTTCTTCGGTGTCGGCTTTTGTTGACAGTGGAGCTGCAGGAAACTTTATGGATTTAACTTGGGCTAAGGCCTTAGGCATTCCTCAGTTACCTTTGGGTAGGTGTGTCACCATGCATGGCTTAGATGGGAGTCCGCTGTCTAATGGGATTATTTCTCTCCGTACAACCCCTGTACTACTTACAGTAGGAGCTCTACATTCCGAGAAAATCGAGTTCTTTCTTACACATTGCCCAGCAGTTCCAGTTGTTCTGGGTCACCCTTGGCTGGCCTTTCATAATCCCACCATTGATTGGCGGTCGGGGGAGATTTCACATTGGGGTACTTTTTGTGATAAGGAATGTATCACGTTTCCAGTCAGAGTAGCAGCTATCATTCCAGAACTCATTCCGGTGGAATACCAGGAGTTTGCTGATGTTTTCTCCAAAGGCAATGCGGACATTCTGCCTCCCCATCGGCCTTATGATTGTGCTATTGAGTTAATTCCTGGTGCCGCATTGCCAAAGGGAAGATTATATGCATTATCCGGGCCAGAAACTGCGGCTATGAATGATTATGTAAAGGAGAGCCTTGAGAAAGGATTTATTAGACCATCAAAATCTCCTTTAAGTGCAGGCTTCTTCTTTGTGGAGAAAAAGGATGGCTCGCTTAGACCTTGCATTGATTTTAGAGCCCTGAATAAGATCTCAGTTATAAACACCTATCCTTTGCCGTTGATTTCTGTACTCTTTGATCAGTTACGTTCTGCTGTGATTTTTTTCTAAAATTGACCTTAGAGGAGCGTACAACCTCATCCGAATTAAATCTGGAGATGAGTGGAAAATGGCCTTCAGTACTCAGTCGGGTTACTACGAATACCTGGTGATGCCGTTCGGCCTGTCCAATGCTCCGGCAGTTTTTCAAGACCTCATTAACGATGTGCTCCGTGACTTCCTAGGGAAATTCGTGGTCGTTTACTTAGACGACATCCTGATTTTTTCTAAATCAATGGAACAACATGTTACCCAGGTGCATCTGGTTCTTCAAAAGTTATGTGAGAATCATTTATATGCCAAGCTGGAGAAGTGTGAGTTTCATGTCACGGAAGTATCTTTTTTAGGGTACATAATTTCCCCTCAGGGATTTTCCATGGAACCAAAGAAACTCCAGGCCATCCTTAGTTGGGCGCAACCCACCAATTTAAAAGCAATTCAGCGTTTTTTAGGGTTTGCGAATTATTATAGGAGGTTCATTCATTCTTTTTCTGACCTGGTTGCTCCCATTGTAGCTCTGACAAAGAAAGGAGCGGATCCTACCAACTGGTCGCGTGAAGCTGAGTTGTCCTTCCGGGCCTTGAAACAAGCCTTTGTCTCGGCTCCAGTCCTCAGACATCCTAATCCGGAATTGCCCTTTGTGGTGGAGGTTGATGCCTCGGAGGTTGGAGTGGGGGCTATCCTTTCTCAAAAGGATCCGGAGTCTCTGGAGTTACATCCTTGTGCCTTTATGTCCAGGAAATTCTCCTCCGCTGAATCCAACTATGACGTTGGTAATCGGGAGTTACTGGCGGTAAAATGGGCTTTCGAGGAGTGGAGGCATTGGCTGGAGGGAGCAAAACATACTATTTCGGTATTGACTGACCATAAGAACCTGCAATACATTGAATCGGCTAAGCGGCTTAATGCCCGGCAGGCACGTTGGGCATTATTTTTTACGCGTTTCAAATTTATAATCACTTTCAGGCCTGGTTCCAAGAATACTAAGGCTGATGCCCTGTCACATAGCTTTCTTCCGGTTCACAATAACAATCCTGTTACCCCCATACTTCCATCTTCGGTCATCTGGGCGGGCCTCACACAAGATTTATTTACCCAGTTAAAACAGCTTCAACACCAAGCTCCTAGAATTACTCCTGCTGGTCGTCTTTACGTCCCTGAGTTTTTGAGAGTTACTGTTTTAACGGAATTCCATGATAACAAAGTTTCAGGGCATCCAGGAGTCTCTAAGACATTGGAGTTAGTCTCTCGCTCAGTATGGTGGCCTGGTCTTTCTAAAGACGTCAAGGAATTTGTTTATTCATGTCAGGTTTGTGCACAGCATAAGGTTCCCCGTTCCTTGCCCATCGGGCAACTTATGCCCTTAAATGTTCCTCTCAGGCCGTGGTCTCATATTTCCATGGATTTTGTGGTTGACCTTCCCCTTTCAGCCGGATTCCGAGTCATATGGGTGGTAGTGGACCGTTTTAGTAAAATGGCTCATTTTATTGCTCTTCCCCGATTGCCTTCTGCCCAAGGGTTGGCAGTTTTGTTTCTCCGCCATGTATTCAGGCTTCATGGGTTGCCTACTGATATTGTTTCTGATCGGGGTCCACAATTCATCGCACAATTCTGGAAATGTTTTTGTGCCTCATTGAAGATGAAATTGTCGTTAACATCCGGTTACCACCCACAATCCAACGGGCAAACCGAACGAGTTAACCAATCATTGAAACAATATTTGCGCTTGTATTCAGCCAAACTCCAGAATAATTGGTCCGAGTTTCTTCCGTTGGCTGAATTTGCTTACAATAATTCTTGTCATTCCTCCACTAAAGAGTCTCCATTCTTTTCAGTTTTTGGTTTTCACCCCAGAGCTAATTCTTTTTTTCATCATTCCTCAGTCTCCTCGCTTACCTTAACCTCCCATCTCAGAGCCATTTGGAAAAAGGTGTACCTTGCTCTCAGAAAAGCGGCTTTTCGAGAGAAGAAATTTTCTGACAGGCTCCGACGTCCTTGCACTTTTAAGGTGGGAGATAGGGTGTGGTTGTCGACTCGCAACATCAGGCTTCGACAATCCTCAGCTAGACTGGGACCCAAATTTATTGGGCCATTTCTTATTATTAAAAGAGTCAACCCAGTTGCCTTTCGGTTACGTTTACCAAGATCTCTCAGGATTGGAAATACGTTTCATTGTTCCCTGTTGAAACAATACGTTTCTTCCAGTAGATTTCCTCGGAAGATCTCTCAGGGTAGATCTCCAGTGGATGTACAGGGGCAACAGGAGTTCATGGTAGAGAAGGTTCTCGATTCCAAATTGTCCCGGGATCGGCTGTATTTTCTGGTTCACTGGAAAGGCTATGGTCCGGAGGAAAGGTCTTGGGTCCTGGATAAGGATGTTCATGCCCCGAGGCTCAAGAGGGCATTTTTTCGGGAATTTCCTCAGAAACCTGGCTTTAGGGGTTCCTTGACCCCTCCTCAAGGGGGGGGTACTGTTAGGCGCCGGGGTCCGCTTGATGGTCTGCGCGGCCCGGCGCCTAGCAACTAGAGATGCCGTGCACGTACAGCCGCCGGCTCCCTAGCAACGCTAGACGCCGGGCGCGCTGAGCTGCACGGACCCTTGCAACGGGGACGCCACTGGCGGACCGCGTTCCCCGTTTCTAGGCTTTAGGAAATTAAGATATTCACCTGCTCTCTGGCCGTGCAGCAAGGCAGCTGCACGGCATTTATTCTAATCAGCCATTAGCAGCTGATTGGAGGACTCCTTGTTAAATACACTCCCAGGGCTTCTCACAGATGCCGGTAATAGCTTCCTGCATGCTGCCTTTGTTTGCTGAGAGTCTGTTTCCAGTCCTGCTGTATCCGGTCATTCCAGTCCGCAGAAGTCCGGTATTCGGGAGTTGTCATCTCATCCCAAGAGGTCGTTTGGTTCCCTGGAGTCCTGACTGATCACCGTTTTATATCCAGTGGTGTTCGTGAGTTGCGGCTCTGCCGTGTGTTGCGGCTCAGCCACTTTACCTTTTATATTTTTTGTTTGTAGCATTTGCGGAGGGTTCCGCTTCCATAAGTCCTCTCTGGTACTCGGCGGTGCCGGGTAGGAGAATTGGACAAGTGGATATTTTGGTTGTCCTTTTTCCTGGCGGTTTCTCCGCACATATTATAGTTTTGAGTTTGCTTATCCCCTGGCCTGGTTGTTTAGTTAGAGGGCCTCTTGTTATCACCCTGTCTCGGGTTTCCCTTTGTCTCTCATTAAGACCGGGGGGCATCGAAGTTGGGCAGACATGATCCGCCCTTCAAACGCGGCTGCCAAGGGCTCAAGAAACCATAGTCTCGCAGGGGATTTCTGACAACACGGGTGAGACAACAGAGTTAGGGCGCAAGGGGCTATTTTCCTGTCCTGCTCCCTTCCCCAGCATTCCGTTCCAGTGCTCCGGTCCTTGCCATAAGATCTTCTCTGACCAGAGTGCTGGAATCATAACACATACTGGACACAGAAGAGGTTTTCTTCCAGTGGAAAGGCTATGGAGATCCAGAGTCTGGTCAAACAAATTCTGAAACCAGCAAGAGTGTTAATCCATCAATGCATTCAGTTGCTGGGGAAGATGGTTGTGGCCTACGAGGCCATTCAGTTTGGCAGGTTCCATGCCAGAGTGTTCCAGTGGGACCTGTTGGACAATTGGTCCGGATCCCACCTACACATGCACCGGAGGATAATCCTGTCTTCCAAGACCAGAATCTCACTCCATTGGTGGCTGCACAGTTCTCACCTCCTTGAGGGGCGATGGTTCGGGATCCAGGACTGGATCCTAGGGACCACAGATGCAACCCTCCGAGGCTGGGGAGCAGTCACACAGGGGGAAAACGTCCAAGGAAGATGGTCAAGTCAGGAAGGTTGTCTCCACATAAATGTTCTGGAGTTAAGGGCCATTTAATAACTGCAGACACAGTACACACTGGGACGGGTGCCCAGCATCCTCAACAGACTAAGAGAAAAGGATTTACCGGTAGGTATTAAAATCCTAGTTTCTCTAACGGCCTAGAGGATGCTGGGGACTCCGTAAGGACCATGGGGATAGACGGGCTCCACAGAGTTCATGATCTTCACTGAGGTAGCGTACAGCACTGCAGCTGTGCGCCATTGCTCCCATACACCTCACATACTCCGGTCACTATAAGGGTGCAGGGCGCAGGGGGGGCGCCCTGGGCAGCAATATAAACCTCTTTTTGGCAAAAATATAACATATATACAGCTGGGCACTGTATATATGTATGAGCCCCCACCAATTTTACAGTTTAAGCGGGACAGAAGCCCGCCGCCGAGGGGGCGGGGCTTCTCCCTCAGCACTCACCAGCGCCATTTTTTCTCCACAGCACCGCTGAGAGGAAGCTCCCCGGACTCTCCCCTGCTTATACCACGGTAGAGAAGAGGGTTGAAAAGAGAGGGGGGGCACATAATTCGGCGCAAATTACATACAGCAGCGCTACTGGACAAACATTAAGTTACTGTGTTATTCCTGGGTTATATAGCGCTGGGGAGTGTGCTGGCATACTCTCTCTCTGTCTCTCCAAAGGGCCTTGTGGGGAAACTGTCTTCAGAAAAAGTATTCCCTGTGTGTGTGGTGTGTCGGTACACGTGTGTCGACATGTCTGAGGAAGAAGGCTATATTAGAGAGGAGCGGGAGCAAATGAATGTGGTGTCTCCGCTGACACCTGATTGGATGGATATGTGGAATGTTTTAAATGCTAGTGTAAACTCATTGTACAAAAGATTAGACAAGGCTGAAGCTTTGGGACAGTCAGGGACTCAACCCATGCCTGATCCTATGTTGCAGGGACTGTCAGGGTCTCATAAGCGCCCACTATCCCAGATTGTTGACACAGATACCGACACGGATTCTGACTCCAGTGTCGATTACGATGATGCAAAGTTACAGCCAAAATTGGCAAAATCCATTCGATATATGATTATGGCAATAAAAGATGTTTTGCACATCACAGAGGAACCCCCTGTCCCTGACAAGAGGGTACATATGTACAAGGGAAAGAAGCCTGAGGTAACCTTTGAGGGGGTCACACGAGCTGAACGAGTTATGTGAAAAAGCTTGGGAATCTCCAGATAAAAGACTGCAGATTTCCAAAAGGATTCTTATGGCGTATCCTTTTTCATCAACGGATAGGTTACGATGGAAATCCTCCCGTAGGATGGACAAAGCATTAACACGCACAGCTACAGTTGGAAAATCAAATTTTTTACCTTATGTTCCCTCACAGCATAAGAACGCTCCGCATTATCAAATGCAGTCCTTTCGGTCACAAAGAAACAAGAAAGTGCGAGGTGCGTCCTTTCTTGCCAGAGGTAGGGGCAGAGGAATAAAGCTGCACAACACAGCTAGTTCCCAGGAACAGAAGTCCTCCCCGGCCTCTACAAAATCTACCTCATGACGCTGGGGCTCCACTGGCAGAGTCCGGCCCATGTGATGTCATGCAGCTGCTCTGACCACGCCTCCTGTTTCTCCGTTGCCGACCCCATTTTGAAACCGTGCCCCCGCACCGCTCCATCTCCGACTTGGAAATGGAGTGTTGTTGACCCCCCTCCCCCCCCCCTTCACCGATTCACAGGCAGAGGTGATCGCATTATCTGCGGGGTGCCGCAGAAAATGCAGGCGTATGCTCTTAGCAGTTTTTGCAGTTGGATTGCGATCCAACCTGAATCAGGCCCCATTACCTATCACAATGCACTGCGGGTAGTACAAAATGGGGTTAATATAGGAGAAAAAACCCCAGAGCTGTGCTCCTTAACTGTCCCTGGTGGCTAGTGGAGCGGCTGCCCAGTAATCAGTGTCCACGCCAGTGCGCACACGGCCCGCCCCCATCAGCGGCCTCGTGATCCCGGAGGGCGGTGTGTGTGTGACTGACCTTAGGAAGAAACCGGAGCCTCCGCTGCAGTGACCCAGCAACCGGGGCACGGGAGTATACTGCGCCACTGGGAGTGATGGAGCTGCAGTAAAGAGGTCTATTAGACCTAGCCTGCTGCAGCCCTTGTAGATTCTTATAAAAAAAGTTCTTCTTTTCTTGCCAAAATTAATAGCTAAGAATAGGCTGCCTGAGGCAGCCCCCTGTTAAGTGGCCTGCTACTGAAGGCACCAACTACAAACTGAGCTCCCTGTTCATGGAAGCGAGGTTATAGAGGAGGGGGCGCTGAGCATCTTGGGAACAGTCAAAAGCTTTGAGCCTGTTGGTGCCTCAGATCAAGATCCTACTCTGGTGTACATATACAATGTGAATCCTTGTGGAGTCCAGTGTACCCCACAGAAGAAATGAATGCGTCACACCCATTGGCAGCAACATTAGAATAGCTGCTGATGGGCACAATTGAGAAAGGAAGGAGGGAAAACATTTGAATCCAGCACATATATGTAATTTGAATATGTAATTTGTACCTTCCTACTTTAAAATGTAATGGATGAACCTCACCCTGTGAGAACTATCTTCATGATCAAGAGATCTCATATGCAAGATAAGTATGTGTTGGGATAGGGCTGTGGAGGGCGGCTGCTCGGGCACACCCCTGTCAAGTTAAGGAGATTCAACTGAGGAAGCACAAGGGAACTCTCATCTGGGAACAACAACTGCAGGGAGAACACATTTTCAGACGAATGTGGGAGGGCAGAAGGCTGCCTAATACTGAAGCACCCCCAAACAACAAACCAAATGCAACAACTACTGCAAGCATTCCTGGGGGAAGGCCTGCAGCAGATGGATTTGCATATAGTGATGTCATCCAAGCAGTGGGCATAGTTGGCTGCAACCCTCGTCTGCATATGAAAAGAGAAAAGGGTCACGCAGGGCATGGCGGCCTTTGTGGGGTTGCGCTTGGATGACCCCTAAATCGCTTTATACACCCCCACCCCCCATCAGTGTGGGCTCATGTTGGCCATGCCCCAGCCCCTGAAGCATTCAAGCTGATTTCTTGCAGCAGCTGGACCCAGAAACAGCTCCAGAGTTGCTCTACAAGACAAGTAAAAGGGTGTGAGCCCTGCAGCACCACCTGTAGTTTGCATACACACATATATAGGACAGCATCTCTTATATGCCCCAGGGTCAATAAAATAGTATCCTTATCTAGGGTATCCATCCCCTCAGATAAGGTATCCGTCCATGCCGCTACAGCACTACACACCCAGGCCGACGCAATTGCCGGTCTGAGTAAGGTACCTGAATGTGTATAAATGGACTTCAGGGTAATCTCCTGTTTGCGGTCAGCAGACTCTTTGAGGGTAGCCGTATACTGGGACGGGAGGGCTACCTTCTTGGATAAGCGTGTTAATGCTTTGTCCACCCTAGGGGAGGATTCCCATCGTAACCTATCCATTGATGGGAAAGGATACGCCATAAGAATCCTTTTGGAAATCTGCAGTCTTTTATCTGGAGATTCCCAAGCTTTTTCACATAACTCGTTCAGCTCGTGTGACCCCCTCAAAGGTTACCTCAGGCTTTTTCACCTTGTACATATGTACCCTCTTGTCAGGGACAGGGGGTTCCTCTCTGATGTGCAAAACATCTTTTATTGCCATAATCATATATCGAATGGATTTTGCCAATTTTGGCTGTAACTTTGCATCATCGTAATCGACACTGGAGTCAGAATCCGTGTCTGTATCTGTGTCAACAATCTGGGATAGTGGGCGCTTATGAGACCCTGACAGTCCCTGCAACATAGGATCAGGCATGGGTTGAGACCCTGACTGTCCCAAAGCTTCAGCCTTGTCTAATCTTTTGTGCAATGAGTTTACACTAGCATTTAAAACATTCCACATATCCATCCAATCAGCTGTCGGCGGAGACACCACATTCATTTGCTCCTGCTCCTCTCTAATATAGCCTTCTTCCTCAGACATGTCGACACACGTGTACCAACACACCACACACACAGGGAATGCTTTTTCTGAAGACAGTTTCCCCACAAGGCCCTTTGGAGAGACAGAGAGAGAGTATGCCAGCACACCCCCCAGCGCTATATAACCCAGGAATAAAACAGTAACTTAATGTTTGCCCAGTAGTGCTGCTGTATGTAATTTGCGAATTATGTGCCCCCCCCACCCCTCTTTTCAACTCTCTTGTCTACCGTGGTATAAGCAGGGGAGAGTCCGGGGAGCTTCCTCTCAGCGGTGCTGTGAAGAAAAAATGGCGCTGGTGAGTGCTGAGGGAGAAGCCCCGCACCCTAGGCGGCAGGCTTCTGTCCCGCTTAAACTGTAAAATTGGCGGGGGCTCATACATATATACAGTGCCCCGCTGTATATGTGTTATATTTTTGCCAAAAAGAGGTTTATATTGCTGCCCAGGGTGCCCCCCCCCCCCCCCCCCCCTGCGCCCTGCACCCTTACAGTGACCGGAGTGTGTGAGGTGTATGGGAGCAATGGCGCACAGCTGCAGTGCTGTGCGTTACTTCAGTGAAGATCATGAAGTCTTCTGCCGCCTCTGAAGTCTTCTTTTCTTCTCATACTCACCCGGCTTCTATCTTCCGGCTCTGCAAGGGGGACGGAGGCGCGGCTCTGGGACGGACGGCGAGGGTGAGATCCTGCGTACCAATCCCTCTGGAGCTAATGGTGTCCAGTAGCCTAAGAAGCTGGACCTTGCAACTCAGAGAGTAGGGCTGCTTCTCTCCCCTCAGTCCCTCGATGAGGGAGTCTGTTGCCAGCAGTGCTCCCTGAAAATTAAAAACCTAACAAAATACTTTCTGTCAGAAAGCTCAGGAGAGCTCCTGAAAAGCACCCAGTCTCCACTGGGCACAGTATCAAACTGAGGTCTGGAGGAGGGGCATAGAGGGAGGAGCCAGTGCACACCCAGAACTAAAGTCTTTCTTAAAGTACCCATGTCTCCTGCGGAGCCTATCTATCCCCATGGTCCTTACGGAGTCCCCAGCATCCTCTAGGACGTTAGAGAAAATAGGATTTTAATACCTACCGGTAAATCCTTTTCTCTTAGTCCGTAGAGGATGCTGGGCACCCGTCCCAGTGCGTACTGTGTCTGCAGTTATTAAATGGCCCTTAACTCCAGAACATTTATGTGGAGAAAACTTTCCTGACTTGACCATCTTCCTTGGATGTTTTCCCCCTGTGTGACTGCTCCCCAGCCTCGGAGGGTTGCATCCATGGTCCCTAGGATCCAGTCCTGGATCCCGAACCATCGCCCCTCTAGGAGGTGAGAACTGTGCAGCCACCAATGGAGTAAGATTCTGGTCTTGGAAGACAGGATTATCCTCCGGTGCATGTGTAGGTGGGATCCGGACCACTTGTCCAACAGGTCCCACTGGAACACTCTGGCATGGAACCTGCCAAACTGAATGGCCTCGTAGGCCGCAACCATCTTCCCCAGCAACAGAATGCATTGATGGATTAACACTCTTGCTGGTTTCAGAATTTGTTTGACCAGACTCTGGAACTCCATAGCCTTTCCACTGGAAGAAAGCCTCTTCTGTGTCCAGTATGACTCCCAGAAACAACAACCGCGTCATTGGGACCAACTGCGATTTTGGCAAGTTTAGGAGCCAACCATGTTGTTGAAGAACTGTCAGGGAGAGTAGATGTTTTGCACCAACTGGTCCCTGGATCTCGCCTTTATCAGGAGATCATCCAAGTACGGCATAATTGTGACTCCTTGCTTGCGAAGGAGAACCATCATTTCCACCATCACCCTGGTGAAAATCCTCGGAGCTGTGGACAGACCAAATGGCAACGTCTGAAATTGGTAATGACAATCCTGAATTGCAAACCTCAGGTAGCTTGATGCAGTGGCTAAACGGGAACATGTAATTAGGCATCCTTATGTCTACCAAAACCATGAAATCTCCTTCCTCCGGACTGGAGATCCCTACCCTGAGAGATTCCATCTTGAAATTGAATTTCTTTAGGTAGAAATTGAGGGATTTCAGATTTAAGATTGGTCTGACTGAGCAGTCCGGCTTCGGGAGCACGAAGAGGCTTGAATAAAAACCTTCTCCCTGCTGACTAAGGCCGATTTGAACAATCGGTGAGGGGGAACGTCTTGAAACCCCAGTTTGTACCCTTGTGACACTATTTGTAAAACCCACGAGTCCAGGTCCAAATTAATCCAGAACTGACTGAAGTGTTTTAGACGTGCCCCCACTGGTGTGGGCTCCTGCAAGAGAGCCCCAGCGTCATGCAGTGGATTTGGCAGAAGCAGAGGACGATCTCTGCTCCTGCGATCTTGAAGAGGCTACAGACCTCTTCCCTCTTCTCCTTCCTCTACCTGCAAAGAAAGGGGAATCTTAACTTCTTGCATATCTATTGGGACAAAATGACTGCGTTAGACAATGATGCGTCTTCATCCGTTGAGAGGGAACATAGGGCAAGAAGGTTGACTTACCTGCGGGAGCTGCCGAGATCAAATTAACTAGGCCGTTGCCAAACAAGGCTTCACCTTCATAGGGAAGAGACTCCCTTTCTTCTTGGAGTCAGCATCAGCATTCCCTTGGTGAATCCACAATGCCCTCCTATCCGAGACTGCCATGAAATTGGCCCGTGAACTCAAGAGTCCTATATCCCTTGCAGTCGTAAGTATGCTGCAGTGTCCTTGATATGATCCAACGTAAGGAGTATCCCATCTCTCCAAGATATCTATATCGGAAGACAAGGTATTCGACCAATTCTTGAATACTACTTCTCACCCATGCGCATGTAATGGCAGGTCTAAGTAATGTACCCGTGGTTACATAACTAGAAATAATGTAGCTTCCTGCATACGATCCGCTGGATTTGTGACAGGGCCCCGTGCAGAACAGGGGGTGACTCCCACTTTATTCTGTCCGCAGCAGGAAATGAATAAACAATCGGAAACCTTTTGGGGATTTGAAACCATCTTGTCGAGCTGGCCCAGACTTTCTCAAACAGAGATGGAGGAACGTTACATCAGCTTTCATTATATATCTATATATACATACATATAGACCCCTTTGTCAGGAACAGCAGGGTCCTCAGTGATGTTAATATGTCCTTAATATCCACAATCATGTACTGAATGCTCCTTGCCAATATTGGATCTAATCAGGAAATATTATGGTCGACATAGGAATCAGTATCCGAGTCAGTATCAGTGTGTAGTAACATTTTTGCGGGCCTGAGGGAAAAGAAGCATAGCCATGAACATCACATCTATTCTCTACGTCTGTGTCTGGGACACAGATTTATCCAACCTCACTCTGATATTATTGAAACTTTCACCCAGTCAGTTATTGCTGGTGCCAACAGGGCCACCATCATATGTCTGCATTCCTAATATAGTTTCCTCTTGGGAAAAACATTCAGCCACCGACATGTTGACACACATGTACCAAGTACCCACAGACACATCGGCTTATGGGGGATAGACCTACAGTAAATCTGTCAGAGGGACAGAGAGGATTTTTCAGCTCACAACCCAGCGCCAAAAGTACACAGTCTGGGAAATAATAAACTCTATAGTGATAGACTTGTAACGCTCTATAGATGTGCTGGTGAGGTGAGGAAGAAGCCCCGCCGCTGTAATGGCACGCTTCTGTCCCGCTCAGAAACAAATAATTAATTACGCTGGCGGGGTAAGGACAGTGCCCAGGCACTAATGTCCACTTTTGCCAGCCTTTTGTGAGGAATTTATGCTGCCCAGGGTGCCCCCCCCCACCCACCCACATGCCTGCACCCTGCAGTGCCTGTGTGTGTGTGGAAGCATGGCGCACAGCATTCCGCTCGCTGCGTGGTAACTCAGAATGCCGTCACTGGAGAAGAAGTCTTCTGTTCTTCTGCTACTCGCCTGTCTTCTGACTTCTGGCTCTGTAAGGGGGTGATGGCAGGCTACGGGAGTGGGCATCTAGGCGTACCCAGCGATCAGCACCCTCAGGAGCTAATGGTGTCCTGTCAGCCAGAAGCAGAGCCATTGAACTCACTAGAAGTTGGTCATACTTCTCTCCCCTAAGTTCCACGAAGCAGGGAGACTGTTGCCAGCAGCCTCCCTGAAAATAAGAAAAACTAACATAAGTCTTTTCAGAGAAACTCAGTAGAGCTCCCCTGTAGTGCATCCAGTCTCACTGGGCACAATTCTAAAACTGGAGTCTGGAGGAGGGGCATAGAGGGAGGAGACAGTTCACACCCTTTGAAAGTCTTAAAGTGCCCATGTCTCCTGCGGATCCCGTCTATACCCCATGGTTCTTAATGTGATCCCAGCATCCTCTAGGACGTATGAGAAAACAAATAACGCACACACGAGGAGGAGAGAACAAAGGAAGCTATAAGGAGGGGAGGGGAGGGGAGGGGGGGGGAGGTAAGGTAGTAAAGGGATATTGGATAAACTACAACCTTATACATATTCATTAATGTACCAGTAGTTAGAAGTAGAAGAGCTCTAACAGAAACCACAAAGCCTATCTAAAGCCACACCACACTGGATATGCCCAATCTCATTTGATCTTTGAAGCAAAGCAGTATTGGACTTTGTTACTACCAAGCAGTCTCCCATCCATGTATTATCAGATTCTTTAGGTGTTTTTAAACTACCAACACCCTTTTCTTGGTACTGTACATTTAATTTTTACACATATTCTTTTATGTACCAGAAGTTAGAAGTAGAAGAGCTCTAACAGAAACCACGAGCTCATCTACAGCCACAGCACACTGGATTTGCCCAATCTCTCCTGATCATGGAAGCTAAGCAGTGTTGGTCCTGGTTTTAGTACTTGGATGGGAGACCACCAGGAAATACCAGGAGCTGTGTGTATTTTTACAATACCAACACCGTTCTCTTGATGCATTCCATTTTGAAACATTGGGGCAGATCTATTAAGCCTGGTGAACTGATAAAGTGCAAGGTGATAAAGTACCAGCCAGTCAGCTCCTAACTGTCATTTTTCAAACCCAGCCTGTGACATGGCAATTAGGAGCTGATTGGCTGGTACTTTATCACCATGCAAATTATCATTTCACCAGGTTTAATAAATCGTCCGCTTATTCATTTATGTACGAGTAGTTAGAAGTAGAAGAACTCTAACTGAAACCACTAAGCTCATCTACAGCCACACCACACTGTATATGCCCAATATCACCTGATCTTAGGCCTGGTTTGTTCTTGGATGTGAGACCACCTGGGAATACCAGGTGCTGTAGGTAGTTTTATACTACCAACACCGTTCTCTTGATGCATTCTATTTTGAAACTTATTCATTGATGTAGAAGTTAGAAACAGCAAAAATCATCTACAGCCGCATCACACTGGATATGTCCAATCCAGTGGCGTAACTAGAAATTTTTCTCCCCCAAGCCAAAAAATTCTTCGGCGCCCCCCCCCCCCCCCCCCTTCATGCTCCATAATTGGGAGCAAGAAAGGGATAAATATGCGCTCGCCTAAGGCGCGCGCGTCAAAAAAGGGGCGTAGTTTTGTTGGAGTGGGCGTGGTTTCGCATAAAGGGGCGTGGCATTGCAGGAAAAGACTACCTTATACCCCAGTTTTGCAACCTGCACGCCCATACGTTGGCCACCACAGGAAAGAAAAATAATCCTGATTCATGCCCCTTACATTATTTGTCATTTTTCCTCCTTATAGTAATGCCCAGTATACATTATGCCACATACTGCAATGGCCCTTAGACATTATGCCGCACACAATAATACACGACACAATATGCACACACTGTAATGCCCCCGACACATTATGCCACACACCGTAATGTCTGTGACACATTATGCCACACACCGTAATGCCTGTGACACATTATGACAGGAATCGCAATGCCCGTTATACATTATGCTACACACTGCAATGCCCCTGATACATTATAGCACATACAATGTCTGTGACACATTATGACACACACCGCAATGTCCGTGATACATTATGCCACACACTGCAATGCCCGATACATTATAGCACATACAATGCCTGTGACACATTATGCCACACACTGCAATGACCTTGAGACATTATACCACAATGCCCGTGATATAGTATACCATACACCGTAATGCCTGTGACACATACCGCAATGCCCTGCCCGTTATACCCTATGCCACACATCGCAATGCCCGTTATGTATTATGCCACACTGCAATGACCCTGACATTATACCACATACCACAATGCCCGTGATATAGTATACCACACACCGTAATGCCTGACACATTATGACACACACCGCAATGTCCGTGATACATTATGCCACACACTGCAATGACCCTGAGACATTATACCACATATCACAATGCCCGCGATATAGTATACCATACACCGTAATGCCTGCGACACATTATGACACACACCGCAATGTCCGTGATACATTATGCCACACACCGTAATGCCCATTACACATTAAGTCCTACAGTAAGGCTTCTAATTACTTTTCAATTACCTGCTCGTTGTCAGGGGTTTCATGCACTGGGTGTCATGCTCGTTGCCAGGGGTTTCATGCTCTTGGTTCCATGCACGGTGCCAGGGGTTTTCATGCTCAGGGTGTCATGCTCGTTGCCAGGGGTTTCATGCACTGGGTGTCATGCTCGTTGCCAGGTGTTTCATGCACTGGGTGTCATGCTCGTTGCCAGATGTTTCATGCACTGGGTGTCATGCTCGTTGCTAGGAGGTAGTCCTTGTTGCTAGGGCTGTGCTCCCAGTGCTACATATGTCCCCAGTGCCAGATATTCCCCCACGGTGCCAGGTACTTACATGCCCCAGTGCCAAATATAGTCGTCCCCCCCATGTGCCAGGTACACATATGCCCCCAGTGCCAGATATTCCCCCCCAGTGCCATATATGCCCCCAGTGCCAGATATTCCCCCCAGTGCCATATATGCCCCCCGTGCCATATATGCCCCCAGTGCCAGATACCCCCCCCCCCCCAGTGCCATATATGCCCCAGTGCCAGATATCCCCCCCAGTGACAGATATGCCCCCAGTGCCAGATATTCCCCCCAGTGCCAGAAATGCCCCAGTGCCAGATATTCCTCCCCCCCCCGTGCCATATATGCCCCCAGTGCCAGATATTTACCCCCCCCCCCCCCCGCCGTCGCTTTTTGGAGGGACACGGAGGGCACAGCTCGTCTCTCCTGTGTCCCTCCTGCTGCATCATCTCTGGCGGCCGCGGGTCTAATAGGGGGAAGTGCCGGTTCGTGAGCCAATTAGAGCTCACGGACGGCACTTCCCCCTATTAGACCCGCGGTCGCCGGAGATGATGCAGCAGGAGGGACACAGGGAGGCGCGCTGTGTGCCCTCCGTGTCCCTCCAAAAAGCGGCGGAGGGAAGGAGACTGCAGACTGACATGCGGACGCTCGTCCGCATGTCAGTCTGCTGTAAATCAGTGGTGCCCCCGCAGCCCCTCGCCCCCAAGCCACCGCGAGGACTGCGGGGGCAGTAGTTACGCCACTGGTCTAATCTCATCTGATGATGGAAGCTAAGCAGTGTTGTGCCTGGTTTGTTTTTGGATTTCAAGTCCTGCCTTCTGGTTTGGCCACGGCACCTCGGATATTCACCAAGGTCATGGCCGTGATGACGACCCTTCACCATCAGAGAATCAGGATCCTGCCAAATCTGGACGACTTGCTGATCCTGGTGAACTCCCAAGAGGTTCTCCACAGTTATCTGGAACTGGCGGTCCAATTCCTAAAAGTCCACGGGTGGCTCATCAACTGAAAAAAGTCCTCGCTGGTCCCTGCTCGGAACATTGTGCACCTAGGGGCACTGCTGGACACACACAGCCAACAATTGTTTCTGTCTCCAGAGAAAGTCCTGAAAATTCAGGACAGTATCGTCCTCTCTCGCCCAAGAGTGTTGATACACACGGCGATGCAAGTACTAGACCTCATGGTGTCGGCTTTCGATATGGTAGAGTACGCTCAATTTCATTACCGCCCTCTGCAGAGGTTAATCCTCTCCAAGTGGGACGGCCTGCCTCATCGGATGATGTCTCAAATGATCTCCTTGACTCCGGAGGTTCGTCTGACACTGAGCTGGTGGCTACAGGACCAACAGTTGAGCAGGGGCCATCCCTTCTGGATCTCCAACTGTGTCCTCCTGACAATGGATGCCAGTCTTTTGGGCTGGGCCATGGTGTTGGAGCAACACTTTCTACAGGGTCGGTGGACCAGGGAGGAATCTCTCCTCCTGATATACATTCTGGAATTGCAGGCAGTGTTCAATTAATTGACACTGGCCCTGCCTCTAGTACAGAACAAGCCTGTTCAAGTACAATCTGACAACGCCACCACGGTAGTGTGCACAAATCATCAAGGCGGCACTCGAAACTGCATGGCAAAGCTGGAAGTATCAAAAATCCTCAGTTGGGTAGAAAGTCATCTGACAGCAATATCGGCAGTGTTCATTCCCGGAGTCCTCAACTAGGAAGCGGATTTCCTCAGTCGTCAGGACGTTCACGCTGGAGAGTGGAGAGGCCGCAGCAGAAATGTCTGCACTGGTGTCAGTAGGTGACTGAGGCAGGGATGACTGGGAGATAGTGGGTGACTGAAGCATGTATGAGTGGGAGATAGTGGGTGACTGAGGCCGGGGTGACTGGGAGATAGTGGGTGACAGGGAGATAGTGGGTTACTGAGGGAGGGGTGATAGGAAGGGGTTGGGTAAGTATGGGAAGAAAGTGGGTGACAGGTATAATAAATGACTAAGGCAGGGGTGATAGGGAGATAGTGGATGACTGTGGCAGGGGTGACAGGGACAGTAAGAGACTGAGGCAGGGGTGACAGGGATAGTGGCTGACTGAGGCAGGGGTGACTGGGAGATAGTGGGTGACTGAGGCAGGGTTGACAGGGATAGTGGGTGACTGAAGCAGGGGTGATAGGGTGACAGTGGGTGACTAAAGCAGGGGTGACTGGTATAGTGGGTGACTGAGGCAGGGATCGCAGATATAGTGGTTGACTGAGGCAGCGGTGACTGGGAGATAGTGGGTAACTGAGGCAGGGGTGACAGGGAAAGTGTGTGACTCAGGCAGGGGTGATAGGGAGATAGTGGGCTGCATATCTCTGCCTCACTGCAGCAGCACATTCCTGCTTCAATGACAGCAGCACATCCCTACCTCACTTATAGCAGCACATCCCTGCCTCGCTGACAGCAGCACATCTCTGCCTCGCTGACAGCAGCACATCCCTGCCTCGCTGACAGCAGCACATCCCTGCTTCGCTGACAGCAGCACATCCCTGCTTCGCTGACAGCAGCACATCCCTGCTTCGCTGACAGCAGCACATCCCTGCCTCGCTGACAGCAGCACATCCCTGTCTCGCTGACAGCAGCACAGCACTGCTTCGCTGACAGCAGCACATCACTGCTTCACTACCAGCAGCACATCCCTGCCTCACTGGCAGCAGCACATCCCTGCCTTACTGACAGCTGTATATAGGGCCTAATTCAGACCTGATCCCTGCTGTGCATATTCACACAACAGGAGATCAGGTCTCTGCCCAGTGAGCGCCTCTGCCTGATTGACAGGCAGAGGCGGTCACTGGGCAGGAGGAGTCGGGCCAGCGGCGTTGTGCCGCCATTTTGGGGGCACAGTCAGGACAACGCAGACATGACCGGACCGTATGGGGGCGGGCCGTGACGGCTGCGTGACCCGGACAGCAACGGGCCTTATTTACTAAAATCTCAGATAAATTTTATGGCATTTATGTGCAGTCTAGTTTGCACAGTTGATAGAGTGTTGATCTTGCACTATCAATGTAAGCCTCACATAGGTTTGATACACATGTAAGTTTGTTTTTATTTTACTACATTGTGGTTTGTGGCTCTATACCATGTAATGCATGTCTTTTAACAGTAGTCAAGTCTTCCAATGTGCTTGTTAGTGAAACCCAATAGATAGCTTTATTTTATTTTGTTTCTTCAAATATTGAATGCATATGTCTTATAACTTTTTTTTTTTCAATATACAGGTTGAGTATCTGTATATACATTTTTATTATAAGATTTTCAATGACACAAGTACATCCAAGTTGCAGATTATGGATTGTGAAGGACAAATCAACCATATAAACAATTTAAGCAATTTAAATTGCATGCAGGTAGTAGAATATCAAACTCCTTGGATGAGAGTTGGTCGTAATAAACTAGGATAGAAAAGAATAAAGTAGAAAATAAGATTTTAAACCTACCGGTAAATCTTTTTCTCGTAGTCCGTAGAGGATGCTGGGGACTCCGTAAGGACCATGGGGATAGACGGGCTCCACAGGAGACATGGGCACTTTAAGAAAGACTTTAGTTCTGGGTGTGCACTGGCTCCTCCCTCTATGCCACAGTTAGAGAAACTGTGCCCAGAGGAGACGGACAGTATGAGGAAAGGATTTTGTTAATCCAGGGCAAGATTCATACCAGCCACACCAATCACACCGTATAACTTGTGATAAACTACCCAGTTATCAGTATGAAAAAACAACATAGCATCAGTGCAGGACCGATGCAACTATAACCTAACCCTTATTGAAGCAATAACTATATACAAGTATTGCAGAAGTAGTCCGCACTTGGGACGGGCGCCCAGCATCCTCTACGGACTACGAGAAAAAGATTTACCAGTAGGTTTAAAATCTTATTTTCTCTAACGTCCTAGAGGATGCTGGGGACTCCGTAAGGACCATGGGGATTATACCAATGCTCCAAAACGGGCGGGAGAGTGCGGATGACTCTGCAGCACCGATTGAGCAAACATGAGTTCCTCCTCAGCCAGGTTATCAAACTTATAGTATTTTGCAAAGGTGTGTGAACCCGACCAAGTAGCAGCTTGACACAGCTGTAGTGCCGAGACCCCTCGGGCAGCCGCCCAAGAAGAGCCCACTTTCCTCGTGGAATGGGCCTTGACCGATTTCAGTAACTGCAATCCAGCCATAGAATGCGCTTGCTGAATCGTGTTACAAATACGGCGTGCAATTGCCTGCTTTGAAGCAGGGGCACCAATATTGTTGGTTGCATACAGGACAAACAGCGCTTCAGTTTTCCTGACTCTAGCCGTCCTGGCCACGTAAATTTTCAAAGCCCTAACCACATCAAGTAACTCGGAATCCTCCAAGTCACGCGTAGCCACAGGCACCACAATAGGTTGGTTCATATGAAAAGATGAGACCACTTTTGGTAGGAATTGAGGACGGGTCTGCAATTCCGCTCTATCCACATGAAATACCAAATATGGGCTTTTATGTGACAAAGCCGCTAATTCCGACACTCGCCTAGCCGAAGCCAAGGCTAATAACATGACCACCTTCCATGTGAGATATTTTAACTCCACTGTTTTAAGTGGTTCAAACCAGTGTAATTTTAGAAAACTTAACACCACGTTAAGGTCCCAAGGTGCCACCGGAGGCACAAAAGGAGGCTGAATATGCAGCACTCCTTTTACAAAAGTCTGAACTTCTGGAAGAGAAGACAATTCTTTTTGAAAGAAAATGGATAAGGCCGAAATCTGGACCTTAATAGAGCCTAATTTTAGGCCCAAATTCACTCCAGTTTGTAGGAAGTGAAGGAAACGGCCCAGATGGAATTCTTTCGTAGGAGCATTCCTGGCCTCACACCAAGAAACATAATTTCGCCATATACGGTGTAATGTTTTAACGTTACATCCTTCCTAGCCTTTATCAGCGTAGGGATGACCTCAACCGGAATGCTAGGATCCGGCATTCAACAGCCATGCCGTCAAACGCAGCTGCGGTAAGTCTTGGAACAGACAGGGCCCCTGATGCAACAGGTCCTGTCTTAGAGGGAGAGGCCACAGATCTTCTGTGAGCATTTCCTGCAGATCCGGATACCAGGTCCTCCGTGGCCAATCCGGAACAATGAGGATTGTTCTCACTCCTCTTTGTCTTATTATCCTCAACACCTTGGGTATGAGAGGAAGAGGAGGAAATACATAGACCGACTGGAACACCCACGGTGTCACTAGGGCGTCTACAGCTACTGCCTGAGGGTCTCTTGACCTTGCGCAATACCTCTGTAGCTTTTTGTTGAGCCGGGACGGCATCATGTCTATCTGTGGCAGTTCCCACCGACTTGTAATCTGTGCAAAGACTTCCTGATGAAGTCCCCACTCTCCCGGATGTAGGTCGTGTCTGCTGAGGATGTCTGCTTCCCAGTTGTCCACTCCCGGAATGAACACTGCTGACAGTGCGCTTGCGTGATTCTCCACCCAGCAAAGAATTCTGGTGGCTTGTGCCATCGCCACTCTGCTTCTTGTGCCGCCTTGGCGGTTTACATGAGCCACTGCGGTGACGTTGTCTGACTGGATCAGAACCGGTTGGTCGCAAAGTAAGGTCTCCGCTTGACGTAGGGCATTGTATATGGCCCTTAGTTCCAGGATGTTGATGTGAAGACAAGTCTCTTGACTTGACCAAAGACCTTGGAAATTTCTTCCCTGTGTGACTGCTCCCCAACCTTGGAGGCTTGCGTCTGTGGTCACCAGGATCCAGCCCTGAATGCTGAATCTGCGTCCCTCGAGAAGGTGAGCACTCTGCAGCCACCACAAGAGTGATACCCTGACCCTGGGGGACAGGGTGATCAACCAATGCATCTGTAAATGTGACCCGGACCACTTGTCCAGTAGGTCCCATTGGAAAGTCCTCGCATGGAACCTGCCGAATGGAATGGCCTCGTATGATGCCACCATCTTTCCCAGGACTCGAGTGCAGTGATGCACTGACACAAGTTTTGGTTTCAATAGGTTCATGACAAGAGTCATGAGTTCCTGGGCCTTTTCTATCAGGAGATAAACCCTCTTCTGGTCTGTGTCCAGAATCATGCCCAAGAAAGACAGACGAGTAGTAGGAATCAATTGCGACTTCGGGATATTGAGAATCCAGCCGTGTTGCTGTAACACTTTCAGTGAAAGTGATACGCTGTTCAGCAACTGCTCTCTTGATCTCGCTTTTATGAGATCGCCCAAGTACGGGATAATTGTGACACCTTGCTTGCACAGGAGCACCATCATTTCCGCCATTACCTTGGTGAAAATTCTCAGGGCCATGGAGAGACCAAACAGCAACGTCTGAAATTGGCAATGACAGTCCTGTACCGCAAATCTGAGTTACGCCTGATGAGGTGGATAAATGGGGACATGAAGGTATGCATCCTGTACACAAATGCGGACAACAGGTGTCAAGCCGTGTGTTGCCTTTGTCAAGCTGTAATAAGTAGGGATAAGGACGTTAACCACCTCGGAACATCCTCCCTTATACGTCACCTGCAGCGCATTCATCATAAGTCAGTGACAAGTTCAAAAACTTTGGATGACAGTGGAAGCAGTCCACTAACCACTAAATCCCTTCCTCTTGTAACCAAGCTCCTGCAAACCACACCACCAACTCCCTCAGTGTCAATTTCCTCCTTAGACAGGAGAGCCAATAGTCCTGCAGGCCATGTCACTGGCAAGTCTGACGAGTCCTCTCCTGCCTGGGATTCCTCCGATGCATCCTTGAGTGTAACGCCTACTGCTGCTGGCGCTGCTGTTGTTGCTGCTGGGAGTCGATCTTCATCCCAGAGGGGAAGTCGGAAGACCACTTGTACTTCTTCCAGTAAGCAATTGACTGTCCAACAGTCCTTTGCGAGGAAGATGAAATATCACAGCAGTCATCCTGCTGCAAAGCGGATAACTCAGGTCTGGGTGGTGAGAAACGTGGTTCCGGTATCCATCGTTAATTTAGAGGCAACTAGAGACTTGATTGAGGTACTGTGTCCCCGGTACCAAATACCCTCTAGGTTCCATTTCTCTAGGCAGGCGATACCGAAAATGTACACAGACCTCAGAAAAAGAGTCATCAGTGTCCTAAAAAATGCAGTTGTACCCAATGTCCACTTGTCTGTGGTTAAGTGGAGCAGGGCAGACTCAGGACTATATGACTGTGACAGCCCACTGGGTAGATGTATTGCCTCCCGCAGCAAGAACAGCAGCGGCGGCACCAGTAGCAGCATCTCGCAATTGCCAACTCGTTCCTAGGCAGGCTACGCTTTGTATCACCGCTTTCCATAAGAGGCACACAGCTGACAACCTCTTACGGAAACTGAGGAACATCATCGCAGAATGGCTTACCCCAATTGAACTCTCCTGGGGATTTGTGACATCGGACAACGCCACCAATATTGTGCGTGCATTACATCTGGGCAAATTCCAGCACGTCCCATGTTTTGCACATACATTGAACTTGGTGGTGCAGAATTATTTAAAAAACGACAGGGGCGTGCAAGAGATGCTGTCGGTGGCCCGAAGAATTGCGGGCCACTTTCTGCCTTCAGCCACCGCGTGCCGAAGACTGGAGCACCACCAAACATTCCTGAACCTGCCCTGCCATCATCTGAAGCAAGAGGTGGTAACGAGGTGGAATTCAACCCTCTATATGCTTCAGAGGATGGAGGAGCAGCAAAAGGCCATTCAAGCCTATACATCTGCCCACGATATAGGCAAAGGAGGGGGAATGCACCTGACTCAAGCGCAGTGGAGAATGATTTCAACGTTGTGCAAGGTTCTGCAACCCTTTGAACTTTCCACACGTGAAGTCAGTTCAGACACTGCCAGCCTGAGTCAGGTCATTCCCCTCATCAGGCTTTTGCAGAAGAAGCTGGAGACATTGAAGGAGGAGCTAAAACAGAGCGATTCAACTAGGCATGTGGGACTTGTGGATGGAGCCCTTAATTTGCTTAACCAGGATTCAA